>NC_080733.1:8147455-8264955 GCF_019097595.1 Hemibagrus wyckioides | reverse complement strand
TTTGTCCACTCCTGCTCTTCCTCACCGAGCAGCAGGTATTCACTGGAACAACAGGGATAACCTTGAGGTCTTTCCGCCATTTCAGGCATTGTTTAAAACGCCTCCATCTTCTCTATAATCAGCCCAGATCTGTTCTGGTCATCTTTGTCAGATTGTTTTTTTTTTTTGCAAATTACTGTAGTATGTCGAGTTGTGACACGAATATATTTTTCTTTGTCATCTGTTCTGTAAGGCTCTCAAGACATGGTGTAGTGTAAATCACTGACATGCTTTCAATGAAGTGAGGTTTAATAGAAAGAGTGCACTTGAAGTAACCTTTGCTATACAAGATGTTTTCTAATACTACCTACATAGCAGGGCTGAAATAAATACAAAGACCGAACAGATGCTAGCATGATTTTTTTTTTTTTTTTTTTCCTTGCTGATTGTCATCACGGTCTTGTATCTGTTTCAGGAAGATGTGTTTGCATATTCCTGATTTTGTCAGCATATTTGGCCTTAGCATCTTAAGGTCACCTCTAACGGCTCTGTTTTCCGAGAGCCGTGTTCTCATTATCGATCGAGTCTATGCCGCGCGCAGTTTCATGTCATGTTGAAAGGCATCAATGAGTTGCACGTTCTATAGAGCTTCAGTGCACAGATGTCCTTGCGTGCCTGTGTGACTGCTTATCTGCCCTGTGTGACATTCCACTTTAAATCATCCGGCGGCGGCATGCGGCAGCCACTCTGACACGCCTCAGAGCCAATCGGTGGCCTCGAGGTGATTTACGTCAGCGTCCGGCCAGCCAGTGCGCGAGCCTGAGGGGCGGGCTCTAGAGACATTTTGTTTGACATTGTAAATAAGCAAGGCACAGTTGTTGGTGAGAAGCCAGTTGTTCCCTCCAGCTCCGTCCAGCTCCAGCAGGAGATGAGATCAGCAGAGAGAACTTCTGAAGCTAGTGGACAGAGACCCTCCTCCACACTCGTCGTGTCCGTTTTTTCCCGCTCCGTCCTTTTGTCCGTTGTTTTCTCGCTGTTCCTTTTTTTCCTTCCCTGACCCCTACCCCACTTCTCAAGGTAACTTAAAACAGGAAGTTGACTCTCTGTGAAAAGGGGTGGAGCAGAAAAAGGCTGAGGAAAAGGAGGGAGGGCGTGCGGAGGGTGGAATTACACAGCCTAAGGACAGTCAGCTGAGCCAGTGGAAAGGAAAAAGGGCTCTATGGGATTTGAAGAGAAGAAAAGGGTGGGCTCTAGAGGAGAGGCGGGCCATAAGTATCACGTAGCAGGCTAGATTGCTTACTTTCAAGTGTTAAAGGGAAAGCAGGCAGGAGATTTTTTGTCCAGCACTTGCTATACTGATCTACAGTCTCTCTCCTCCCGTCTCTCACTTTCTCTGCTGTTTTCTCTCTGACTTCACATTGAAGCAGGGGTCAACTGAAAGACAAACAGAAGCGTGGCCAGGCACAGACAGGACTGAAGGCTGCCTTTAGTGGAGTCAGAGGAGGAATGGAAGGGGGCTGTGTGTTTAGGGAAGGGGGGGTAGGAGTTGATGGGGTAGTGAAAGCGGAGGGGGTTTTGAAAAGGGGGGTCGTTGCTTTCCTCTCGGCTTCGGGATCGGCGTGCAATGCCGACTGCCTGCCCCACACACAGCCTTTGTTTGCTCCCAGGACAGAGCCTGTGGACTAGAGAGTTTCTCTGTCCACCTCTGAAAGAAACTCGGATCCTCCTCCAGGCTGCAGTGCACTATGAAGGGCACAAGGTAAGTGTGACATCTGCGTTTGGGCAGCGGTCCCACAAACCAACCTGTGTTTGGTGTTTGTTGTCTCTGTTACTCTCACTCTGTCTCTGTGTCCATCTGAAAGGGGATGCTTCCTCTGTTCTCTGTCCTCCACAGTGCTGCTGCTTCTCCTCCTCCTTCTTTTGCCCTCTGCTTTCTTCCTTGTTTTTTTTTTTAGTTTTATATTAAAAGAACGTGAAATATATACATAAAAAATCCACTAAAAGCTGTTGCATTGTTGAAATTTTCTTCTTTTCTTGTTACTACAAATGTCATCGTGTGAGAATTGTTTGCTTTCAGACATGTTAACGGCGCTGCGTAGAAAAATCTTTTGTGTTTCTTTTGCGTGTCGAACGGTGGGAAGATGATGATTGTGTTTGTGAACAGAAGTCCTGCTTCACCTTCAAGGCCCAGTCCTTCATGGCTTGTTTACACTTTACTGACAGTGATGTAGAGCAGAGGGCAAATATGGTGGTAGTGTCTAGGGGACAAACTTGAGATGGTCCCATAATAAGGTTTAGAGTTGGTTTGTGGGAGCTACTTGTCTTTTCCTTCCTTCTCGTGTTTCACCAACTCCACTGAGGTACTTTCCTCTCATTTAATGCACGCTAAACGAATCTGAGATCCATTCTGATTTCTGTTCTGCCTCTAATTGAAAGTTTCCACTGGTACCTCGGATAGTAGAGTCCTAATGGGGGGGGGGGTGTTTGGGGACTAAAAATAGCTCCAAGTTACTGCCAAATCCCACTGCGATTTGTTGTTTGCATGAGACTTGAATATCATTTAAGCCTCTCACTGCTCCATTGGGAATACAGAACCAAAAAAATAAGTATTTGAGAACATGAGCGTCGGATGGGAGAGCGTCACACATGCTGTCGATCGATGCAGAGGTGACCTTTTGCACGTTCTGTCTGATGACCCGGGCACTTTATACTCAGGACAGTGCTCTTTTCATATTGAAAAGGAAGCTGCCAAGTGACCACACTGTTTGCTCTGGAGCTAGCATTAGCTTGTTGTACCCGTCTGTGCTAGTGGGGCCTGTTGGCGTATGAAGGTCACAAGAATGTGAGAGCGGCTCGCACAGTCACTCAGTCAGCAGGGAGAGCGTGAGACTGAGAGGACAGCACATGCCTCACGGACCATCACACAAGAGGGGTTCTTTCAGCATCAGCTTGCTCTCTGGAGACACCGGCACGCAAATCGTCTCCTCGGGTTTAACACAGGGTCAGCGAGAGCTACAGCAAGAGTCCTCTGTTCCCCTCTCTCTTTCTTCTCTGCTACTGTATCTCCCTCATTTTTCTCGTCCCTCCCTACCTTACTCATTTTTCCCTCCCTCTCTCCTCTATTCGATGACCTTGAGAGATCAGTAACCGCTTCCTGGAGTTGGTGTGAGGCTGAAACAAGGACATGTTTAGCAGGAGTGAGCTATAGGTGCTGTGATTACTCGTAGGTCATACAGCGCAGCTATGTCTGGTGTGGTCACCCCTAGCTGTAGCTATCAAAACGAGCAGAAGGGTATTAGCTGGTTAATTTGTAATGCATTGCAGCGTGTTGCCCGTCGCTTTGTTTTGTCGGTCGATGATTAACCAGTAACCGTGACAGCTTTCCCCGACTGTCCGCTGTGCGAGAATTTCACAGTAGTTAATGAGTCCTCAATAGATAGCTAAATATCACCAGACTTATGTGTTTAGTATCCTTGAGGTGACCTTTTAATAACATGGGGCCTTTTTAGTGTGAGAAAAGGCATCTGCTTGTATCTCTAGCATCGAAATTCAACCCATGTTTATTTTGAGATGCGTTAAGTTTTCACATCTAGTAGTTTGCATAGTCAAGGACATTTTGGTACGCTTCAGAGAGAATCTCATTACCATGTCGTGTTATTCATAAATAGTACAATCCATGTGGAATGTGTGCCTTACACTTTCTGCTAATTCAATTGCAAAAGACATGCTTTTCTAAACACACACACACAATCCCTTTGTGCCAAATTGTTCTGCGCCCATTTTTCGGTACCACTCCCCCTCCCCATGCCTTTAGCACTTAGATGTCAGATAAGGTTGTGTTACTCGTTCATATCTGCTCTCATCAGTGCTCTATTTTCAAGGAATGAGGGCGGGGAGGAGAAAGACACAGAATGATAACATGATATAGAGATCACTGGTAGTAAAATCCTCCCCCTGACTCATTTTTCAAAGCCTGTTATAGTTCAGATTCATTTGTGATTAATCAGATTCTTTGCTAAACCCTTGCTCCGATCGGCCAATCGTGGCCTAGCAAACGCACCTAGGCAAGGGCACCTTGGACAAACCTTTGTGTCCCAGATGTTTGGGGGCAGGGGGATGGGTTTGCAGTGTAGGGTCTGGTTTAAACAATATCTGAACAGATCCATCATGGTTTTCAGCTAGCTAGCCTTGGCATTGTCAACAATTTGCTTTTTAAGGCTAAACGATGCTAAGGTATGAGCTGATGTAAGATTGCCATGAAGCCTTGGGTAGATTAGTCACCTGTTGATGGGGTTGCTGACTTTTTAACTAGGATTTAGCTTCATCTTTTTTTTTTCTTCTTTTTTTTTTTTTTTACCTTTCTGCTGAAAGACGTTGTTGCTGTAACGTTATCAAGACTTCAAACCTTTCCATAACCGGGAGCCAAGAAAGCAAAACTGGTGGTGCATTCTGGGTGGGAGGAATGGCGTACTGTCTCTCACCTGTCAATCACAACAAAAACTAGCCAGTCGGCGGTCCCTTTGAGGTCATGTATGCGGAAGCAGGTAGTCGCTCTTTCCTCCGAGTGTGTTATGCCGCCCTGTAATGCAACACGAGCAGTAGCTCGAAAAGATGCGGTCAGCTTTGGTGTCATGTGTCTCGAAGGAAGCGTACGTTCCTCTTCACCTTCCCAGTAGCTGTTGTGTGTTAGAGGAGAGCCAGCTGAAATTTTGGATGTCGTGCACTGGACATTTTGTGTGGTAAATCTTTACCTGGGTCACTGAAACTTCCACACGACTAGTTAGATTAAGAAGCGTGTCGGACACAGCAACAGTAACTAGGGGGCGGGGCTTAGTGAAGGATCAATCCTGTGGTAGGTTTTTAAAGCAGAGGTTGTTTTAATAAGGTGCTGTTGACATTAGTCTTGGACTTTAGACATAACAGGAGTTGCAGTGTAAATCAGTGACTGGTTCTTATTTAAAAGACAGGAAACAATGCTCACTCGACTTGAAATAACTCATAGCCTGCCCATTTTAAGGAGCAGAATTTCAAGAATGTGAATTTTCAGTCGTTTGTTAAATAACCTCGACGTTTCTTTGACTGTAGTTGTTAGCATGTGTCGTGTATTAGTTCCATCTTCAGTTTTTCCACACATCTCTGATTTAGTATTCATTAGTATAATTAAACATTCCCGAATGGAAAAATCTTTGTGTGGTCACATAGTGCACTAGTGTTTGTGCAGTCCATCATTTGAAACTTGGAAAGTGCAGTCGTTTGGCCAGGAGCAGAGTTTCTCGTTGTGTTTGAGTCAGCACAGCAGGCACATGCTTTTCTCGTGGCTCTCGAGAGGCTCGGCGTTGCGTCTCCCCGTGTCCCGCTCCATCAAACATCAAACACATGACGCAAAAAGAGCCATGCTCTGTGTGTCCTCCTGCGTAACAGCCATTATTATGGAGCTAATTAACTGCAGCATATTTCAGTCCACCATTTCACCCCAAGCAGCTCTGGGAGGTGTGAAATGGAGGCACACCTTTGCTGAGGTACTAGTGAGCGCTGCGGTGCCACCTGCATGAAACAGGCCGGGGCTAGCAGAAGAGATCCTGCTGATTCAGCTCATGCAGGCAGCATCGACTTTCTGAGAGGCAGAAAAGCAGTAGACAGTGCCAGTGAGGCAGGCGCACAGGTCAGGAGAAATCCAACACCACCGCTGCCCTGTTTGCTGAAGGGCAAGAGCTATCAGCGGTTGCGAGTACAAAAAATGCAGACAGCTTGGTTATTTGTTTATCCAGTGGAGAAAGCAGGGTTCTGTATATTAAACCCTGCTGGCTTTTGAGACCTTGTCTGAGCACGGTACCATGCTTATGATGTAAATAGGCTTCTGCGTTCATTTGGATTATGACGGACCAAGAAACGGGGCCTGTTGTTGGTGGGTCATTTATCATGTGTCATGTTTCAGAATAAAAGGTTGACATGGCTACGAGTTACAACAGCCGGTCTGGGTATGCTGATGCATCACTCCTTAAATGGAAGATTTTGGCTGTTTTAATTTGCCTCCTCACTTCTTGGGCCTTTGACAGTAGTCCTGCTGTTACTGCGTGGTAATTAGCTTGCTACTTATTTAAATGGTGTTAAGTGAATCATCTAATTATTATTTCTTATCTGTGGCCAGCACTAAGAATCAGCCATCCCCATTCAGAGACAGAGGGACTGTCACAAGACCAAAGCCAGATGCTGTTTTTGTTTCTTAAATTAACCTCAGCAAAACTAATCAAATGCAAACAACAGCGCACTTCTGCCCAAGGCGATTTCTTTTTTTTTCTTTTTTTTTTTCCACCTTATTAAATTGATACTGAATGATGCTTCAAACCCATTAACATTACTGCAGTGTTCTAGTTTCTTTAATAACACTTTCAACTCAAAAAAGACAGGGCCATATTTCATGCAGCCAGGCCTAAGTCAATACACATGATTTATTTATCAGTATTGTTTCTGCTCTAATGCTATTGATCTATATTCTCATTTTAAAAGCCATAGATCCTCCGGAGCAAGTACACAGTTATTGGTCTCCGTTGAAAGCCTGCTTTTCCGCTTATCATCTCGTTTATTGTAATGTATGCAAGGGTGTCCTGCTGCATTTGACCCACATTGTGATGCCACACAGAAGTCTGCTTGCTCCTCTGTCCCTAAACCCTTAGCACTTGGATTATAGTTGTATTGCACAAGGCCTAGTTGTCTTTACTCTGGCTCATGCGCCAGTGGCACCCCACCCAGCTATTTTTGGCGTTCTTTTTCCTGCCAGAGTGGTTAAAAGAAAAAAGTGTGAGCAGCGCCGAGTTCCCCAGAAGCACAAGCTTGGGCAGGTTGGCTGAACTTGTGAGCAGAATTCCTCTCATGCCATAGTAACCTGCCAGCTTCACTCTCTAAGCACCAGGCTTGATAGCCCAGGCCCACTCGTTTCACAAGTGTGCATGTCGGTGTGTATATGGGTGATTTCTTGGCATACACACAGAGCTGCCTAGTAAAACTGCCACATTTGGGCCAAGCCTTAGAAACAATGTGGACTCCAGGGATTGCGATGTGGCTTTCCAGCACCAGGTTGCACAAGAAGCCCGGTTACTCCTCTCCTGTACACTGTGGCACAATGAATAAACATGGAAGAACTTTCAGCTGAGAATGTACTTGATTTTAGTTTCAATCAAAGTTTGATTTCTGTTTCTCCTGTTTTTGTAGAAGATCTGGAGATGTCAGGAGACTCCTTCGGAGCAGCTGGAACAGATGCCCAGCAGAACCTGCAGTCCTTCTGGCCCAGGGTCATGGAGGAGATCAGGAACCTCACTGTGGTATAACACTTGCATACAGCTTCATGATCTCTTTAATTAAATGGGTGAAAGCATGACTATACTCAAGAGTCGCTCAGAATAGAAGAAGCAGCGTGTGATAATAGAAGCTTGAAAGGGACAGAACAGTCAGCTATTGTGAGTCACAGGTTTTCTTAGCGGTCTATAAAATTATGCGATTATTGTAGGTATAATACTCTTTTAAGCATTCACGCTGAAGTCATAGTAAATGCTGGTTTATAACCATTGTGTGCCATCAGACCGAAACTGGAAAAACGGCTGTTTATTTGTACTTGATGCATACAAAGTGTTATTCGAAAGGTTTACAGTCTACAGTAGAAAAAAAAACAATGAAGACAAAATCGCTCTAATCCTCCGTCACATAATTTACATTCTTATTACGTTACATATAATCACATAATAACTGGGTACGCTGCTACATTCTGGAGGCTGTAATAATCGAATCACTTCAGAAACCCGTCGCAGAAGCCGCAGTTCGGTGAAATAAATCTGAAATGTTTGTTACCTGATAAACCCGGTTAAATTAAAGGGAAGATTAACATGGTTTTGTTAGTTGGCAGTGAATAAACAAATTGAACAAAATGCAATAATGACCAACCTTTTATAACACACTGTTTAGTGACAGCAGTTAAACAATAAAATACAATTTAATTCAAGCAATAACGTTGTAGTGTTTTACACTCTTATTTAAAACCTCATAAATATACATGATTTCTGATGATAGGTTTCTGACTCGTTCTGCTCAGGTCATAAGTGGAATTTTGTAAACATAGGAGTTGTTTGTGCTACACATTTGCCTTAGTGTGTAAATTCGTATCCAGATCAGTGGATATTTACTCTGATATCTGTTCTATGTAAATGTAAATGAGCCTGCTGTGACACACTCCCGCTCTGTTTCAGAAGGATTTTCGCGTGCAGGAGCTTCCACTTGCTCGCATCAAGAAAATCATGAAGTTGGACGAGGACGTGAAGGTAAGAGTGACAGGATCGGTGATCGAGCTTCACTGTTGTCACCTTCACTCACCTAAATCATATCCTTCTCATAGCCTGCCTTCCCCAGTTCCCCTGGAATGTGTTTGAAGGAGAGAGAGACTGTTCTTTCTTTTCTACTTAAATCTCTCGGCCATCTTGTCTCATTTGACCCATCCTGTTGGACAGTCGAGTGCCCAGTTTGTGGCATGAGCAATAGACTGTTTGTAGTTAAAGGTAGCCCTGTGTGGGAAGCATGCATTCGTGTAGAGTGGTGTTCACACGCTTAAAATAAACTAGAGCTTAGAGTGGGAAGAAGGTTAAACTGGAACAGAAAGCCAAGGCAATTAAGAGCTCAGCGTCACTGACATGAGAAAAGACCTTGGGACACACTGTGGTTCAGCCTTATTTGTGTGTGTGTGTGTGTGTGTGTGTAAAAATGCTTTGCCCCTTTGCTCTGACCATGAGAATTTGTGTATGTGTGCCTGTGCCTGCTTACCATTTAACCCTCTCCATGCCAACCCACTGTAGATGATCAGTGCTGAGGCTCCAGTGCTTTTTGCTAAAGCAGCTCAGATCTTCATCACAGAGCTCACTCTGAGAGCCTGGATTCACACCGAGGACAACAAACGGCGCACACTACAGGTGAGATACTGATCTTTAACCTTCTCTGATCCTACCATTCGATTATTGCCAAGTCAGGGCTCTTTTTCATCATATTACCAGTCTGACCCGGAGTTGTGGTCAAATGGGGGAAAAACACATGCTTTCCTATACCATACCAATACTATTGACTTTATGGGAAATAGTCATGAAACATGAACTGTCAGTTTCTTCACATTTAAATACGTCTCTCTTTATCACAGATGCATGACAGAATTTTTTTTACATTTGAGTCCATCTTTGACCTCTGTCTGTAATTCTGCCAAATTAAAAATATGCTTAAATACAGCAGTGTTTCTTAACAAGATAGAAGAAACATTAGGGCTGGTAGAATTTGAATTTTGGGAAAAATCTGTAGCATCAAGTGCACCATCACTGCGTATGTAAATTTTGTCATGTGTTGACTCCTGTTGCTAAGGCAGTGTGTTTGCAGCACTGGCCTTTGTGAAGGCCCCGCGTCAATCAGGGTCACCCTGACAACGCTCATCACTAGAACAACTGCGAGGATATGACCCTTAGCCACCAAATATTAATCACAAGGCTAAAAATAGCTGCTGATGTGAGGGGTGACAATGGGGAGGTGGTCTTGACAGCCGGTATAGCACGGAAAGTACCACATGGATTAGTGTTGGGGGGGGTGGTCTGTTACAGGCTTGAAGCCGAAAAAGTTTTAGGTTAAGCACACTGAACTAAATCTAGATAGATAAATATATATTATATTTATCTTATATATATATATATGTATATGTGTTCTTGACTCATGTTATTCGTTGTTTTTTCCCATTTTTTCTTTCCCAGAGGAATGACATAGCCATGGCGATCACCAAGTTTGACCAGTTTGACTTCCTCATTGACATTGTCCCAAGAGACGACCTTAAGCCACCCAAACGACAGGTGGGAACCCATGAAAAGTGTTTATTATTAAAGTTAAAGAAGCAAAATCCTCAAAGAAACCAAGAGACTACTTTGTGATCCTTAAGAAGAGGAGATCTCTGCAACACTGCTCCTGGGGGTTTGGAGGTGCTGTAAACATCCTTGACTGGAAGCTGGGGGTAAGGTCAGTGAAGGCTTTCAGTCGGATGTTTGCAGCATCCTGCTTCCACTGAACATCCACTCCGTCATCGCAACAAATACTAAATCACCACACTGACATCCAGATTCGCAACACGCACCCTGTTATAAGAGTGCTCAGCCCCTCAACATGTTTCTCCAGGAGACCGCTCCGCTACGGCAGCACTAACGCAGGCTCACAGGCCACAGCTTGCTATTGTATGTCTGATTAGCATGGCTGATGTTATCAGACGGTTCCTGGTGCTGTTGTCATGTTTGTGTGTGAGCAGGTGTGTAAACATCCTACACTCTCAGCTGTGACATTACAAAGCTGGGAGAGGGATGTTTACGCTCTTTCTCACAAATTATTCTTCACTTTCTCATTAAAAACCTGCCATCTTTTAAAAAAACAAACAAACAAATGTACCAGTGTCTCTTGATTTGCTTTGTTAGTCACATTTCTTCTCTATGTTTGGTTGTGTTTTGCACAGTTCTGTGAAGCAAAGAGAAGTGTTAGTGATGACTAGCCGGTGGTGATGGGTTAAAACCTAGCATGACATGCTTGTATGATCGTTTCTATTTTTTCTTATCAAAATGTAACATTTACTTAATGATTTAATTGCCTGCAACAGCTAAAATTCACTGAATGGATCTGAGTTGCAACTGTTGGTTTCACATCACAGCGATTTTTAGCAACAACAGTTTCTTTTTCTTCAAGATGTCAACATTAACTTTGATATACTATGATCAACTGACTGGGGTGGGGTGGGGGGGCGGTCTAGTGGATTTCTCCTAATGTCAATAACCTTTCCATGCAAGTGTCATCCCACTAGTGATGACCTTCAAACTGGCAATTAAAATAATAATAATAATAAAAATAAATGAATGTTCAATTGTGTTTTAAAAAATGTATAAAAATTGTTAAATTCCTTAATACATTTATAATGTAAATAAGTGAAGCAGTTTAATCAGAGATGGTACTGCTGGATATCGTGGCAGCTGATCTAGGTTACAGAAACTCGTCATATCACACAAGCCTAGTGCAACTGCTGTCAGTTCACAGCATGAAATCTCGCATTACTCTACCTAACCCTTTCCTATTAGTTATTTATTCAAGGTCAGCCTCTAGTATTACAGTGTTAAAATAATTTATGGAGATGTAACCTAGTGATAGGCTTTATCCTATGTGTGTGCGCGTGTGTATGTAGGAGGAGGTGCGTCAGTCGGTCGCCTCGACAGAGCCGGTGCAGTACTACTTCACGCTGGCGCAGCAACCCGGCGCTGTACAGGTGCAGGGGCAACAGCAAGGCCAGCAGGTGGCTGCACCCGCCACCGCCGCCACCACTCTCCAACCAGGCCAAATCATCATCGCCCAACCTCAGCAGGGCCAGGTACAACACAAACACACACACAGTGCAACCTTTCCCATCCGGTATACACACTCAACAATAACTTCATCAGAAACAAAATAGTCACATTTGTACTGGGGTCACATTTTTGTTTCAACAAAGATGACACGAGATGGCATTTGAACTCTAGTCACATGTGAGCAGGTGGAGTGGAAAACATCGCTATGTGCTAGCGCCTCTTTCAATCACTGTGGCACTTCACAGTTTGCCCTCGTATGTCCTATAGCTCAGACATACTAGTACTTGAAACTTTACCATACCAGCAGGTTGTACACACGCATCAAAGCCTCACACTTGAGCTAAATCCACTTTGATTACTTGATCCACACTTTAAAAGAGGATGCCGAGTGGTGTCATTCACACTTTCCTATCAAGTGAGAAGTGCAGAACCCAGTCACCTTCTCATCCACCCCAGTGTAACATCAGTCCAGTCTCAGAATGTGAACTCTCTGCCCCTTCCGCTGTCGCTTTCTCTCTTTATTCTCTTTAGTCTTATACACTTTCTTTTTGGCTCTGAATCTGAGTCTGTCTCACTCACACACACACACTCACTCTTTCTCTCTTCCTCACTCTCACTTACACTGAGGGTTTTTTTTTCCCCCCTCAGACGCTTTAGTGATCCTTTTCACATCTTTTGGGCTCCTGTTCTCTTTCAATCCTTGTCATTAACCTAATTCAGTTCTATTCACTCACTACTTATCTTCCTCACTGTCCCTGTTTGTTTGAACTTTCACCTTGTGCCCTCTTGATTTCATTCTCTTTATGCAGGACCTTTTCTATACACTTTCTCTCACACTCTGCTCTCTTTCTCAGTGCTGGACCTTAGGATCAGTGCTATTTCAGCATGCCTGCTATCCACTGAGCGCTCAGAGATGTGAACAATGCTTTCACTTTCACCTTCTGGGGAGAGCCAAGAACAAGAAAGAGATCGGGTCAGGGAGGGACATAGTAGTGATGCATCACAGGTGGTGGTGAGATGAATGCACAGGGAATAAGCAATGGGGGTGGGGGGGCCTGTCTCTAGAACCTTTTTCACAAGATATATGCGTGATAAGTTTGGAGATGAGTCTTTGATCGTTGAATAAGTGCTATTTTAGGCATCCTGTGCACTGCAAAGATGTATAGATCTGAAGCAGATTTAATGCAGCATTAATTCTAGTCAGACTTGTGAGCCCTCTTAAGCCAGAATGTTCAAAAAGCTAAACGCCAAGATTTCATAAGGTTTACATCAGGGGTCATCAGTTGGCGGGACGCAGTCCAGATGCAGAAATCTGGTAAACATATGATAAATATTTCTGTAGTTCTGTTTTCTAAAACCAATTAACTGAAGTGGCAGAGCAGATCCTCTGTTTCAGCTTATCCAGTCCAGTATTTATGTAAATTATTCAGATGAAGCTGGCTCATCAAATTAGAGACTAGCTACAAATCTACAGACATCAGATCAGTAAGAGGAGTGTGTTCAATCTTTGATAGAGCTGGTCTGATTAGTGAACATAAGTAAACATAATGAAGAAAAGAAAAATTCAGTCAGCAGATTCTGTGAGCCGACTGTGGTGTGTTGCTTTGGCTTTGACCCTGAGGATGGAGAGAGAGATACTGTGCTTTGTTCTGTGTTACTGCTTCCCCCCCCACCCCACCCCCACCCCCAGCTTGCTCAATCTCACTGCAATTGTGACAAGTGCGCCACTTTAATCAAAATTGCTGTTTTTAGGCCATTATTCATCAGCTTACGAATGACATTTTCTTTTTATTTTTTTATGTTCTGCGAAGTTATGCTTCAACTTTTTGGTTTTTGTTCCTGCTTCTTATGCTCTGTGTCACTTACCATTTGCTTTGCATGTGCTTATTGCTTGATCAAGCTTTTCTGTCTCACTCCATCTCTCTCTCTCTCTCTCTCTCTCTCTCTTCCTCCTGCCATGTGTTCATCCTTAGGTGTTGCAGGGGACCACCATGCAGCAGCTACAGCAGGTGCAGGTAGCTCAGTCACAGGCTACCCCAATCACGGTAAACTATTCAGACCCCAAACTGCACCTTATATGTCCCTAATGTAGCAACTAAGGGTCATGCTGCTTGCCTCTGTAGCTTTTTATTTGAGATTATGTGGATGCACTGATCTGATAAAATGTGTTGGTAGCAGTCTGATATTGATCTGAAAGGCTGGGTTGGTATCAGATTGAATTTGATACATTTCCTATATATTCTGATGTATTTTCATGGCGGTTTAGTATCACCTAATACTTTATCTCAAATAGAAATTGGGTTTTCATCAGTAATACAATCTTTATATCATGGATATGATGTTAAAAGACTACATATCACATCCGTGGGAACCAAGAGAAGGTTGATCAATGCATTAATCATGACAGGATTCTCCAAGACATGAAGTGTTCCCACTGTACATACCTGTATCTATCTCTTCAACTGATGGAGGTCGTGACAGGCAGATAATGCCAGACTGCTGAATAAATTGCTCGTGTGTATTGGGTGTCCTTCCCTGAAGACTCCCCGATCGCCTTTCATGGCTAGGTGATTTACTACCCAGGTTTCTCTGCTTGCTGCAAGAGGTCGGAGGCCATAGACTTACCCCACTCCTCTTTCTTAGTCCTTGGATCAGTTTCATGTAGTTCTCTGAGGGCTGTCTAGAACATGGGGCGATGTGAGGTATGTTGTAAGCTTTAGTGTCACTGCTGAAAGAAAACCACCAGACAGTTATAGGGTGCACAGGGTAAAACTTCATTTGCTCAGACCCTTAACACTTCTTTCTGCCCCGCTTCTCCTCTGTCTCTCTCTTACAGAGCGCTCCAGTGACCATGCAGGTGGGTGAGGGCCAGCAGGTGCAGATAGTGCAGGCGGCTGCACAGGGTCAGGCTCAAGCGCAGGCAGCACAACCAGCCGGCCAGACCATGCAGGTCATGCAGCAGATCATCACCAACACAGGGGAGATTCAGCAGATCCCTGTAAGAGCTGCACCACTATGCCTGTCTCATTGATGATGTATTGTTATAGTGTCTTTAATCACTTTACCATCCAAAGTGATTAAAAATCCAAACACTTTGTCGTCCTAAAAAATCACATTTGCAAAAGATCAGGGGAGGAAACATGAAATCATTCTGTGAATCTCTTAACTGCTATTATGTAAACATTTTCTAATAAAATAAAAACCCTAGCATAATTTAGAGTCAGTTGTTATGAGTCCAAAATGCTTTGCGTGTCACCCTGTTTCATTACTATTAATGATTTATTTTTATTATTATGCAGTTTTTCCCACCTCAGACTGATGAATATATATTTAGACATGTTTACGTATATAAATGTAGACTGTATTAAACAAGGTCTAATCGTCTAAGATTATGTCTAAGACATAACGCCTTTAAGGTTTTAAAAGAACTGTGGGTATGGCCTTGTGCAGCTAATAATGTGAAACTGTGTAATTGTTTGGCATTTACGGGGTGTTTTTTAGACTAACGTTTAGAAAAAATGCTTAATTGTATGTTAGCCTAGAATTTGACATCTATATTAGCATAGAATTTTACAAAGCCAATATATATTAGGCTAGAATCCCACATGACCCATGTAGTGACCGTATTTTAACTAGAAGCTATGATGCCGGTTACTTGAAATTACCCGAGTGTGCTCATTGTCTCCTCCTTGTGGTGGTGTTGCCAGGTGCAGCTGAATGCTGGAGGACTGCAGTATATCCGTCTTGCTCAGCCAGTTTCAGGAGCACAAGTCGTTCAAGGACAAATACAGACCCTCGCAACCAACACCCAGCAGGTAAAACACAAGAAATATGATCCACTAAGTAAATGATCTGCCTCTAGAATCACAGTAGTATTTTAAAATTGCTGCTGTTATGTTATTCATGTTGCTTGATTTTTACGATTTGTACTGACACTCGAACTGGACAGACCATTTTGCAGGGTCATAATTTTCATTTGGATGCCTTTGACACCGACGTGCAGGGACATGATGTGTATTTTGCTCTATCTGTTGGCAGGTATCGCAGACAGAAGTGCAGCAAGGACAACAGCAGTTCAACCAGTTCACTGATGGTCAGGTAAGGTTCACAGTCACACAGTTACGCTAACTCGCTCTCTACCGCGGTATGCATCTGGTTTTTCATTTAGATTTTATTAATTTTTAAGTACTAATTATTTCAAGCACGCACAAGAAAAGCTCTGAGAACAATAAATACTCTCACTTGGTGATGCGTACGTACTACAACGCCATTTCTTGTGGATGGAGACGTCACAGTACAGACTGTTCCATACTGTAGGGAAGCAGACAGTGACAGTGATTAATACAAGTAGAAAGCAAATCAGAGATCAGGAGCTTCTCTGTGTAATGCCTGGTACATCAGCAACAGAGATTTAAAAGGAATCCTAATACTAACTGGAATGCTCTGAATGGATTTGGGGATTAATGTGATTTCAAAATTCACAGAAGGGTCAGAAATAATGCTACCTGAGCTACCTGCAGTTCCCTAGAAACAGCATCAAGCCTGTTTACAGGATTAAGTTTAGTAAGGTCAGACGTCCAGTCATTAAAGGTTAAAACCATGTTTGAATTGATTGGCTAAGCTACTGAAGTTTTATTGTCAAGCAGCCTGCAACTGTGTGTCATTAACGTTAAAGTGAAATGAACCCACAAAATGCTGAATTAAAACGCTCATGGGAAGCATATAGAGTGAAAATATAATGAGGCCAAGAATGTATCCCTGAGGCACTCCAGAGGAAAGGGCAGTAAGAGAGGTCACCTTATTCTCAACAGAAACAGGGGATGTGCTCTTAGCTAATTGAGGAACAGTTAAGAGCATTCTGCAAAATACCAACCCAGTGACTCAGGCTTTCCTTTTTTTTTTTTAAGATGTTTGCTTTGACTGCAGATGAAACAGCTGAACAGAAATCTTCAAACTCTTAGTTCATAGAAAGATTTATATGTGATTAATAAAACGAATGCTCATAGTCAGATCAAGGACAGGGTTTTTCAAGCAGAAGCTGAACACATGCTAATATAAAATGACTGAAGTTGAAGATGCATTTTCAATAAGCTGTAGAGGAGCAGAGTTAGGGTTACAGTTACTTTATACTTTTTTCAGAAAATTGAGAAAATGGAAAATGGCTATGAGTTGAGAGCAGTGTGTTGGAGAGGAAGACACGGGATAACAAACCAACTAGTAAAAAAAAAAAACACTTATCACTATTATTATTATTATTATTATTATTATTATTATTATTAGAGGTTTATTTCTGTTAATAGACATTTTCTTACCTTCACAGTGGTGTATTTATGATGCAGCTAGGCAGAAGAAAAGGTTTTACTTTTAAAGCCAGACATGCACTTTGTTTTCTGCGGTAAACCATCAGTAGTTTATTGCCTGTCACATTGATATGCCACTGCCTAGAGTATATAACTAGCAGGTTAGTAGCTTTCAAAGAGAAATGGGTGGAAATGCATGATTCTGATCCTGTTTCTTACCATAGCTCATTGAAACTAATTATCTGTGAGTGAACAAACTGATCATTTGATGTCTTGGGTGGTTAAAAAAACAAGAGTTATAATGATTACATTGTTGACCTTTTTGAACATCATTACTGTGTAATTCCTAAACAAAGCACTCTAATTTGACCGATAAAGAATTCTATGTTTTTCTCGATGCCTGTCCCACTCTTCTGTAGTTCCTACCTGCATACAGGACTTCATTTGTCTACCGTTGCTTTCTGTTGTTTTATGTATACTCTGCTCTCTCTCCTCCTCTCTCGACCCTACAGCAGTTGTATCAGATCCAGCAGGTGACGATGCCTGCGGGTCAGGAGCTCACTCAGCCTATGTTCATCCAATCAACCAGCCAGACAGCTGATGGCCAGGTCAGCACGCAGGTCAGCGCCGACTGATGTGCCTCACTTCCTCTCTGACACCCAGGCACTGACTGCGCCGTAACCACACTGTTCCAGACCAGCTCAATCAGAGGGATCCCTACCACACCACTCTCAATACCCACACACGGCACCATTTCTATTATCATGCATAGACATATGCAACGCCAACAAGGCCAACTGCTCTAACTGCAGTTGATGCAACTTTTGTTTCTTCCTGACTGCAGTTGTTTAAAATTGATCACACTGTGGCAGAAATATAATTAGCTTTTGCCACAGCTGGGGCTATCCTGGTAAGTTTAGTTCACACTGCTCCCACCACAATGTCTGGCAACACACATCCTGACCCTGAACATTTTCCTGTCTTCAGCCAAACAACATATTACTCTAAATGCATTTTCCTTAAAATTACAAAACCACGCTTTAGTGTTTTTCCAGACTGGTAGGTGGGAACATTGTGTTCGAAGTGGAGTTGTTGTGGTTAATCACATAACTTTCTAATCCAAATGTTATGGAGCTCTTTGGATGTTTGGCCCCAGATGATCTCTGTCGATCAGATCTCAGTACAAAGACTCCAGTCTTCCCTGCAGTGTATCGGTGATGGTGGTCTGATCGATGTGTGAAGACTCCTGCCTTGTGAAAGGTCTTGGGGAATCCTGCCTCTGAGCTCTGTGTGGTTTCTGAATAAAATCTTCTGTCCTGGCTCGAGTTTCTGTTAAGCCCTGATTTGTCGATCATGTCGTCTTGTGTACAATTCAAAACTTAATGCTAAAGCCATAATCTACACATCCTGTACATGTCGATCTCTGTAGTTTGTATGATAACTCTGAAATTCATTTTTAATCGTATTTACTTCAATTTTATTAGTTACTTGTATAGTTCTGCAATTTGAACATGTGATATTGTTGAAAGGGCTTCTTACTGTTGGATTTTCTACATGCAAAACAGTGTGTGTGTGTGTGTGTGTTTGGGTGGGTGGGTTGATAAAGGGTGTATGAGTGTAATGGTTTGTGTATTCCTTGTGTTTGATATTGTGCATTAAAATCCCTCTTTGGACCAGATATGAAACTTGTTTCCTGTTCTCCTTCTCTCTGTCTTCTGCATACACAGGTTAATGTTAGTGCTAACAAATTATTGTCTTTACAGTTTTCAACAGGGTTTTTTAATCCAAAGGTACATTAAAAAATAAAAATAAAAAAGGCTAGTTTGTGTGAAAATAAAATCCAAGTCTGAGATGCACAAAAAGTGCACTGTAGTGAAGCAAAATGCCTCAGAATGGATTTAACTCCTTCAATAAATGTTTCTCTTTCTCTCCTTCAATAAGACCTGAGAGTTCTGTACATGGAGGTTCATTCTGTGTTTAATCCAGGTGATCTTTGTCTTTACGCCACACGGTGGTGCACTTGCCTTGTATTTATATCACTCATCTTCGCTCAGTACACTCGGGGTACTACAGAATGAAGAACTGCTCTGTCTGAGTTTTTACCTCAACTTTCAATATTTGAAAAAAGTAAGTCATTGTTAACTCTGTTATTAGAGGCATAACAACTGACTAATACAAATTGTTCATTATCCTTAATAGAATATAATATCCATCTACCACAGTAATCTTTTCCATCATTTAGTACTTGCCCTGTAAATTTATCTTCAAGAAATTCATAGTAAATCATAAAATAGCGACCCCCGACTGAGGGACTCCTGATAAATGACCACCAAATCATCTCTTTTCCCCTACTGATTTTTTCCAGAACAGTGTCTGAAGAACATACACGCGTTTCTGGGAAAATCTACACATTCCCCTTTGACAGAAAATAAAGAGACAAAAAATGTTCAGTTGGTCACTGAACCAATCACAAGAGTAAGTAAACAGCCTATACTTTAACATCATTGGAGTCACACAAATAATCACCAAGAATGTTTACAGTTGCAAACATTAAACTAGATTTCTCAAGTTCGTCTCGACTCTGGCTTCTTTTTGGAGGCGAGTGGAGAGATAGGGTGCCAATACTTTTGGAGGCAAGTGGATATACACCAGGATACACGTGACGCAGTTCCCCACAATGTGCTGAGTGTTTTGATAGGTCACGTGTGTATGTTGCGGTAGTTTTGCAATTAAAATAAAACCTTTCACCATTCAGCAAAAACATACCTTCATTTCTACAGAGACAAGATGTTAAAATATGGTATGTGTTTGTTAAATTAGGTTGATTTCAAATATGGTTTGAATCTGATAATGTGCTACATGCTATGGAAATTGTATTGTGTTTGTTTATGTTGTTTACTTGTGTCTGATGTTTTAGCTTATCTTTGCATGGTTCATATTTGTTGCTGCAGCTTTTTTTTTAGTTCTGGGCCGGCTGTAAAAATGCCCTAATTAACAGTAGAAGAAACTGAACTGTGAACTGCAAACTTGCTTAATTTGTTTGCAGCTTGCTTGGGGCAGTGGTGGCTCGAGTGTCTTAAGGCTCTGCGTTGTTGATTGGAGTAATGGGGTTTAAGCCCTAGCACCACCAAGCTTCACTGTTGGGCAATTGAGCAATTAACCCTCTCTGCTCAAGGGGTGCTGTATTATAGCTGCCCCTGTGCTCTGACCCCAACTTCCTCAGCTGGGATATGCGAAGAAAAGAATTGTGCTGTAATGTATGTGTGGCGATAATAAAGGCTTCTTGCACTCAATTCTTTATTTTGTCTGCTCATGCATGTGCACTTCATGAGTGCTCAACTTTTAATATTACCTCAGAGTACTTGTTGATTTAGTACGTTGGAGGAGAAATAGACTGTCTTGCACCACTCACTGAAAAAAACCCTTTTGATGCCATTTTAACTTGCAGCTAGCCTTTTTTTTTTTTAATTATTGCTTATAGAACACAAGATAACTTGCTAATTTAGTAGCAGGGGGAAGAGAGAAACTCTCATGCACCACTAACGGATAGTGAACTTTCAACGCCATTTTAACTCGCAGTTAGCGCCATTTCTTTGCACCCAGCATCGGTGGGAATATTATTTATTACTTATTATCTTTTAAAGTGCTAGTTGAGGTTGTTCCCCACCCATTGGATAGAGAAGAATCACAACTAGCACTTTTAAAGACTATTATTGGATGGTCCTGGCCATTGGTGTGCTGTTAATTCTTTTCTACCTGTATCTTCTTTGCAGGAACTTCAAGGCAGTTCATGCTGATTATAGACTTCATGATTGTGAACAAGAATTCTTTTCAACAAAAGTTGAAAATATGAAAAACAAGAAGCAATTGTCAATGAACCCTCATCTCAGACCTCTCTGATTATGCATGGAGAAAGACATGTTAAAGATGGTCTTGTCCAGTTGAACCTTTAAGACTAACCACTAACAATTTTTATTTTTTTTTTAAAAAAAAAAACATATTTAGTTAACTTTGGCTATTTTGTTTTAATAAGCATTGTTTTTGGTTCGGTGAAATTTATGTCAACTGACCTGCTGCACATTTTGGCAAAGTTACTAATGCCTAATTAGATTACTTGAAGCATAAGGACAAGGTAACTATCTGTACACTGAGGTTAATAAACCTGTTTCTGGAGAGCATTTGAGCCTTTGTTCAAGAGATTTTGTGACAATTCGGACTAGGTTAAAGGCTGGTGGCATTGATAGGATCTAGAAATGTCCTTAAGGTAAGTAAACTGACCACAAACACATCCTTTGATGAATTTGTCTTAATTATCTGAACACACTACTATTGTATAGGCCATCTTGTCATCATACAAAGTTTTAAAATGAAGTGTTTCACTTCTGGAACATTTCAGGTATGCATTTAGATTCCTATGAGAGGTTATAGACTTGGAGGAAACAACTTGCTGCCCACTGAGTCACTCAGGAAAATGATGAAATTCTAAGTTATTTAAGTTCCAAATTTTTAAAATTTTATTTTAAAGACTGTAAATTGTTTTTGGCATTTTTGTATTTTTGGACAGTGGAGAGAGATGGGATGATTTGCAGCTAGGGCCTAACCTGGAACTGAAGCTTGACTGCCTGAATAACAGTATGTGGTATGTGTTCTACCAGGTGAAGTACTTGTTTGTTTATTTATTTATTGAATATTGCCATTTGATTGTAATTCACAACCTACGTATTTAAAAGAATAACAGAGATGCCTGAGGTGATTTCAGGTCACTTAGGACAATATATTTCTTACTGTCTTTGTTGCTGTCATCTGCCAGCAGTTGTTCTTGAAATTGACCTCATCAATCTCTTTCCTGTTCTACAAATCACCCCTTTTGATCAGACGCTGGTCTTGTTGAGGATATAATATACTTTTCGGTCAATTCCTAAATAGCACTACAAAATCATTTAACCTTTCATTCAACCATCAATCATTTAAAACAAATCAAAACTGTATGTGTGTGCATGTATTTGTGTGTGCGGGGCGAGTGTGTATGTAGCTACGTAAAGTTTTGAAAAGCATGTGTCTTGAGGCTGAGCTCTGGCTCGTTGTGCTCCAGACCCGCCCACTTTTGTTGTTAGCAAATCAATATTGTGTTTAGATTTATGGCCTCATGTGACTGGACCATTCTCAACGAGTCTCATTACCGCTCAGCAGATGGTCAGTTAACGGGCAGGTACTGATTAATGTGGAAGCAAGCGAAATACTATGTCGAGATGAAAGAATATTCCGTTACAGTATATCTTTATAAAAATACCCTTTCACAAGAGAATTAAGACTTTTCTGAGAAATAGCATGACTCAGGAGAGGCTGAATGCATTGACTATGCTGTCAATGGAAAATAGACTGGTGACTGAGATGACTGACTTTAACCAGAAGCTCATTGAAAATTATTCATTGCTATGTTTTCGCCAATGCTATGTGATTTTTTTCACTAACACATTTTTGAATAAAGGTTGATTATATTATGGTCTGTAGGCATCTTTTATCATTTAACCATGTATTTGCCATGTTTCCAAGCCAGACTGATTAAAGCAGACATCAGTCAGATACAGTAATGCTTTAATGCATGCAGTAATATATCATGTAGCCACTACAAGGCTTCAGCTAGCTAAAATCTCAACACTCCCACTCCTGAGCTCCCAGGATCTTGAGTTTCCAGTGTGACCGTTTCTTTCCAAATCTGCCTGATGCATCCAGATGCTCTACCCCTGATTGGAGTCTCGTCGCTTGGTGGTGCTCACTGCTGCTGGTGATAGATCTACATGGACAGCCTGTGACCCATGGGACTGCCATGGATAGAATAACTTGGAGACTATCACGCTGGCTTTGAACTGCCATTGCATCAGTCAACTTTTGGCAGAAAGGAATTTGTGCTCAGTCTATAACTCTCCAGCCTGATTTTTGTTCAAAATGCTTGTGACGGAAAATACTAAAGAAATAAGCAAGTCAGTTGGATCTTTACCCAAGCCAAAGAGTGGTTTGTGCGATCAAGCTTGACAAACAAACGAAAATTTCTTTACACAAGCGTCTGCCTTTAATGAACACAGAGACAACGACGGGGGGCCCGGGATGAGTTCTCTTTTCTTTATGGAGTGCCGGGATCTTGGTGGTCGTAGCAAATTTTCAAACGATTGAAAGACAGTCAGGTTTAGTTCCCTGAACCCGGAGTGGTGGAGATGGTGGTTTTTGCGATCAAGATTAAAACACACAAGTAAAATGTATTTACACAAGACAATGGGTGGTTTGTGCAATGAAAGTTGAAAATCATAAAATGATATGTCTTCAATTCAATTCAATTCAAAAAACTTTATTTATCTCCAAGGGGCAATTTAAGGCAGGCAGAGTAGTTAAAAAAGTTCAGTGCAAATACAAAATAAAATAAAATAAAATAACATAAATAAAATACAGTAAAATCCACTTGTTGTATGATGATAAATGGAATAAGTCTGTTAGTGCAAAAAGCTTTGAGTACACATCTGTATAAAATATCTATAAATAAATATAAATTGTACAAACTGTGAAAAAGTATTGCTTTAAAAACCGAAACAAAAGAAAAGGAAGAAGAAGAAAGTAGAAGAAGGTGAAATAGATTGATGCATATATTAATAAATAAATTAAACTTAAAGTAAGAATATTGTTGTGCAGTATGTAAACATGGGTATGTAGCAGCAACATTAGAGATATTGTCACAGCAGAGTCCAGATCTCCATATGAATGTTTTCACTGATTATGAGTATTACCTGCAGTATTTATTTCGGGCTGTCTAGGTGACGCCCACTTTAACTCCTACCTCCACCAAATAGATACTAACAAATATTTAAAAGAGAGTTTTTAAGGCCAAAGTGGAAAAGTGTTCCATGTGAACAGCAGTTGAACATGGCCTCCGTCGCTCACAGCCGATTAACAGGGAGTCACCCGGAGTGGCGGAGATCAGCACCTCAAGGCAACCAAATGCAACCTCGCAAACAAACCCGGAGAAGTTGACCCCGGCGTTAACGAACCCAGAGACGCCAGCGGGGGTTTTCTTTGTGAAGGGCAGGGTGCTCTGAAATGAAAGCAGAGATACCCTAATTAAAATGTTACTCCAATAAAAGTAGAAGTCCTCAATTTGTACTTAAGTAAAAAGTACTACATTTATCCTAACTCTAATGTTGTAATTTTTTGTAATTAACTATTCATTTTCAAGTGAAAGGAATCTGTCACTCTACTCACACATGCCTGTTAATACAAGGTCTGAGAAATGATCAAGATACAGATGTCAGATACAGATTCGTACATAAAGTGCTTAAAAAAAAAAAAAAAAAAAAAAAATCTTCATCACAGCAGCAGAAAATATAAAGAACTACAGCGGGACAGTCTGACTTGGTAACTCATACAATATAAATAATGCGTGCTGGACACTCCTGTGTCCTGGGAATCCGTTTTAAACAAATGACCAGTGAGGATCTAAGCAGATTGACTTTAACAGAAACTTGCTGCTCTACAGATTCAGAGGAAAAAAATTCAGCACAGTGAATATTTCAGTATTTAGTAACTAATGCTTTGGTGTGTGATGGGCAATTACAGTATTTGTGCAGTAATCTAATTCCACTTTACATAAAAAAATAATTCTGCTTATGCGAGTTTGGTAAATGATCGAGGCAGATGGGTCTTGAGTCAGGCGGGGTAAGTACCTGGTGGCTGGGCGGTGATGGGTTAGGCAGGTTGCTTATTCGGGTTTGGTAAGTAAGCAAGGCAGATGGGTCTTTAGACAGGACGTATTTAGGCGTTTAGGTTAGGTTTAGATTAGGCCATTCATTATAGATCCGGGTGTGTGATGGTGCGGGCCCTGTGGGTACAAAGCGGGGTAGGGGTATTTAAAGGGCATTTTTATAGGTTTCTTGTGAAGGCCTGTAACTGTACCCTAGTTTGGACTTTGTGTCCGCTCTGGTCAGCCATGCTGTTCTGATTTCAATATGGGGCTTCGGTTAACTTTTTAGTTTTCTTTTGTATGTTTTTTTGTATTTTTGTGTCACGTTTTGTTGAGTTTCAGTTGAAATTATTTTGATTTATAGAATTGTTTACAACGTTTGAATCCTTTGTTGGTTTTGTATTTTAATTATTCTCTGTTTGTGGGTTGTTTTATGTTGTGCATTTTTGGTTTGATGCTCATTTTTTTGTGGATGAAAGTCGGTTTATTTGTTTATATTTTTTATGTTGATTGTTATTGTGTGTTAACCCTTTATTTAAAAGAGAGTTTTTAAGGCCAAAGTGGAAAAGTGTTCCATGTGAACAGCAGTTGAACATGGCCTCCATCGCTCACAGCCGATTAACAGGGAGTCACCCGGAGTTTTGTTTAGTTTCAGTTGAAATTATTTTGATTTATAGAATTGTTTACAATGTTTGAATCCTTTGTTGGTTTTGTATTTTAATTATTTTCTGTTTGTGGATTGTTTTATGTTGTGCATTTTTGGTTTGATGCTCATTTTTTTTGTGGATGACAAGTCGGTTTATTTGTTTATATTTTTTATGTTGATTGTTATTGTGTGTTAACCCTTTATTCACTTTAATTGTTTTGGGGTTTTTTTGGTTGGGTAACTGAGCCTGGTAAACTCAGCCAAAAGTTATTTTATTGTTCTACTCCTTGATGTGTATCTTCTTTGTTTTGGCAGGGCCTGGGCACTGGAGGTAGAAGACTGGTCCTTCCTTGGTGGTGGTGTCTTCCTCACCGTGTGTTGTGCGCTTCACCTTCACGAGTCTGTGTCTGTGTGTGTGTGTGTGTGCGTGTGCCTGTGCAAGGATGGTATGTTTGGGGGATAGGTTAGCATGACCCACTGCCTCTGTTTGTCAGGTTCAGCTCCCTGCCTTGACTCTGTTTTTGACTCTTCATGATCTGCTTGGAAAGGAACAAATAAGATAAGACAAGATAAGAGGGAACATTGCCAGAGACTGCTTCAGATTACAAGAAAAATAAATATAAATGAAATAATATATATATATGAGTCTATATCTATATATATATAGATAAGAGTCTGGAACTTTTATATCAGTTTGTCCTTCATTCAGGAGGTTAAATGTGTGGGACAGGCTATATTACTGGGCTACTGAACCTCTCTCTGTTAGCTTGGCTATTTAATCTAAAATATGCCCCAAATTTAATTTCTCTAAGGGCTTTATTTTCCCCCTTCTCTTTTCTTTCAATCATACTTTCAAAAATTACTACTTATTTAATTGCTAAAATTGCTTTTAAATGTAAGATACCCACAAAGCCCTAAACTGACTGGCACCTAACTGTCTCAGTGAAATGTTGTTACTCTTCTTTCATTCTTCAAAATGGACAGCTTGTGATTGCCTCTCATGTGATCGCCCTGTTGAGATGATTACCCCTGGTCCGTATGTTTGCTTTTTGAGCTTTAAATGTATTTGAATGTCTTCCACATGGCTAAATACTATATCTTTACTCTGTCCTGTGCTTCTTCCTCTCTTTTATCTCTTCATTTTATCTCAAACATGTATGGGTGGAAAATGGTCCAAAATGAAAAGAAATCAAACATAAATCCTAGTTTCTAAGCCCATAATCCACCTTCCTACAAGTTATGCTTCAATAGTTAATCTTCAGCCTGTGCATTAACCTGAGCCAGTATGAGAGATCAACAACAGAGAGGCCTATGGAACACAGACAACAGAGACACATGCTTATCGGTACGTACGTTATATAGTTCCATATATTGGTATATAATTTTGTCAATATAAAAATCCAGGCCATTTTAGTGATTTTAATTCAGTTTTATTCAAGTCTTAATCCATAACATTCTCAAGAAAATTTGCAAATGTTCTATTAATTTTGCATGACAAGAACATTTTCTTGCAAGCTTTGTAAATTACAAAGTAAAGTACATTTTGTAAAGTTAATTTTTCTACCATGAATTAATGGCGGATTAATGACATTTCCAGCAATGTTAGCCTTAGCATGTCAGAAATAGGTAAACAGTGAAGTACGTCCCTGGCTATAGTTAGCTGTGACATGAATGAATCTGCGCAGGGGCCATGAATCTCCTTCTGTTCACAACATCTGCAATTAAGTCTCATTGGCTTTGTGAATTCTAATAATCAACTAATGATAAGAAATTTATATACATCCACGTCGAGCAGAATGACAGGAAACTCTTGCATCTCTTTTAGACTGGATATTCATTCACTTGAGCATAGTAAATATTGGCTTGCTCGCTTCTGTAATTTACCATTTTATCAGGGCAAAGCCTGTTAAAGTAAGTGAGAGGAGATCCAAGCTGACTGACTTCAGGGGGAACAATGTCAGAGATGGTAAATGGTGTAATATCCACCTTCAGCCATGGATTATGTTTACCCAAGGTGCTGGTCAGAGCATCTGGAGTCTGATCTGGGATACACATGAGCTGTGTTTTACCTCCTGTCTTCCTACAAGCAATGTCTGTGTCACTAAGCTATTAGTGTTTGTACATCATCAGGTTAATTATCATCATCATCATCAGTGCAGCCTGCATGCCCTGGAACATAATCAAGATCCTCTACATTTATTGCTTTCATTGTCCTCTATTTCTGATTTCTCTGGCTGAGGAATCAGAGCTTTGTTTTTACCATAGAACAGTTTATTGTGCATCTTTCCTTTTCACTACAATAAGAAAAATCAAATAAATAAATTACTGCATGGATATATGTCAGCATTTGTTTGTGTGTAAATAATATTGACCGTGATGTTTACTTATCCTTATAATCCACTCACAGATCACCCTCTCATTACACTTTATACTGCACTACAATCTGGCTTTTTTCTTTTTACCCTGGACAGACATATCAACCGCATGGTCACACATGAATTTGGGGAAATTATGTCATAGATGTATTTCTGTATTTCTCATTTATTTTGCTCTCTCATTTACCCTCTGCCCTGTTCACAACAACATCATGGTTTGATCCCTACTAAGGTGAATTCTTGTTTGACCCCATTACATGATGACTGACCAGCAACTTTCTTCCTTTTGTGTGACTGAATGAAGTTATAGACTGAAATAATAACAGTCTACCCTGGATCTTAATGTTTTGTGTTTCTTTCTTGAACATTCATGAACATTTGCACCTTCTGAAATAGTTGTGTACGAGTCTCTCAGTTGACCTAAGTGTGAAAAGATGGACCTAAAAATTATATAGTCACCGCTGAAAAGGGGTCAAAATATGTAGCAAAAATTAAATAACAAAATGTGCAGATTTGTAAGAACAGTGGTCAGTTTTACTGCTCATGACAAACAGGGGACAGATGAAAAACAAAGCAGTAATCATTGGTAAACATAGTAAATTGTAACTATAAAGTGTAATGTGTGTTCATTCCTTCATTTTTATGTTTGTTTATTGCTGCAACAAGCTGTTATAAACTTCGTTAGAAAAACTGACCTAGCTAGTTAGCAGCTTAGCCGCTTTTTGTCTCGACATGGCAGACATGAGTGATTTAAGGGTTTGGTGTTGAAGTGTTTTAATGTTCTTGTCAGGTCAGGTCTCTATAGTAACACATTCGAATTTATTACGCAACAGAACAGAACCTTAGAACAGAACCTTACGTCAGAGTATCAACGCGTCAGTATTAGCTGTTCATTTTCAAAGAGAAGCTACGATGAGTGGACTTCATGCGAAAATGTCGAAAAAAACTTTGCAAGAGTTTTTGGACACGTCTATCCCGGACGGTAAAAAGGGCGTCCTGGACCTCAAAGCTCTACGAGGTCTACTGCTTGAATTAATAAACCGGCGTGGTGCTGAGATGGAGAGAGCGGGCAGCGGGGTGACAGCGGCCAGGATGGAGAGCGAGGGCAGCGGGAAGAGAGGGGACAGGATGGAGACCGCGGACAGGATGGAGAGAGCGGACAGGATGGAGAGAGCGGACAGGATGGAGACCGCGGACAGGATGGAGACCGTGGACAGGAGAGAGACAGCGGACGTCGGCCGGGATGAAGATGAGTCGCAGCCGCTGAGCCTCTCCATCTCGGACACGAGCAAGCAGTTGGAGAAGGCAGTGTCCAAGGTAAGACCCCATTCTCTAGCCATTCTTCTAACATCTGGACATCCTTTTATTGTTCAGCAGAAATCTAATACTACACAAATACCTGTAATGTTTTCTACCCCGTTTTACATGTTGTTTAAATTAGCCTCCACATTAAACTTTACTATTTTACTGTTAGTCACTGTGATGTTGAAATGTATAACATTCTGTCTGAGAAATCTTAGTGTAGAAACTTAAACTGAAACCTTAATAAGTATCTGAAGGCCCATATTTTCCATTCTCAGTCTACAAGTCTGATGCAAAAATCAGGAAGAGAAGAGAATAAAGAGAATCAGGAGCTCAAGGAGGACATAAACATGCTGAAGAAAGAAATGGAGACACTCCAAAATCAGCTTAATCAGGTGAGCACATACATATACTTCACTTCTTTTTATCGAATACATTCCACATAGTCAAAGTGAGAACATCAGTTCATACTGAAGTCTGTTCATTTACACAGAGTGTAACACAGGTGACAGAAAACAGTAAAATGCAACAAAAGCTGAACCTGTTCATTATCTTGTTTATGCAGTGTGTGACTATGGAAGACATGCGAGCGGCTCTCGTCATCGAGAGACAAAACATGTTGAAGGTAAGATGATGGATTAGCACTGTGTGCAATTTGTGCAGTTTGAATAACTCGTACTTTATAAAACCCTGCTTAATTAAAACAGATTGAATAGAATGTGATAATTTACCGAAATGAACACAACATACCAGCCGAGATGTTTAGCAAACAAATGCTAGATTTGATTGCATTGCATGTAGTCTTAATTTAGAGAATCGTGTCCTCTCAAGATGACATAATGGTGGATATATGATCCATTTCCATACAGGAACTGAAAGACAGCATCACTGACACCGGGTTCTCAGATACAAGTAGAGGGATTAATGTCTCTCCTACCCTAAGAGACTCTTTGACAAACGTATCTGATGGAGCCCTGTCCCAGGTCTACAGTGGGGTTGAGCAGGACCCAGAGTCACCCAAAGCTCTGCTGGACGTAGTTCAACTAAAGGAGACGCAGAAGAGCCTGGAGGCTCGTGTGGTGCGCCTGGAAGGTGACATGCTTATGCAACTACTGAGGCCAAAAATGGCAGCATATTGGCATATAACTGTATAATATGAATTTCATAAACTACAGTTTGACAACTATGTTTAAAAGACTAATTACAGAGAGTCTTATAGATTAAAACATTAAAACAACACAATTCATATACTGTGATTTGTCTGATATTTAAGCCCCTTTTCCTGCTGTGCATATGTAGCTGGTCCAAATCTGGGTATTGGAAGCATGTATTAATTGTTCTGTATTTGAATTTTTTTGCTTAGGAGAAATAGAAAATATGCTGGAGGAGTTTCAGGTGACAGTCAGCCAGGGCAGAGACAATATCAGTGGATCGGAGCAGCAGCCTCATCTGCAAACAGCTGACCTCAGGTAAATTCCATTCTCAGGCTACAGGAAGCAACAGTGGGAACAGTTGTAGATCCTTCTCTTACTCGGAAATGTTAACATTTACATTTTCTATCTAAGAATCTGAGGAAGTATTTTTATATAGATGCAAATTAAAATATTAGCTAGTTGTACAATACATGTGTACTTGTAACCTTTAACTCTGTGTAATCTGTGTAATCAATGCCACAACTGTCTGTGGGTGGGATTATACACCAGTCTTTCTAACCATAATGAACCTTCCAAGAGAAGTATTTAAAAAATACTTGAAAATCTGAACAGGTAGTAAAAAAACAGTTGTAGAATGGTTAGCAAAGTTACATTAATGTTAAGAAAAATATGTATGTATGTAAAAACCTGAGCTGATAGTAAAAAAAACAATTGTAGAATCCTCCGTTCCACAATTGTCTACTAAATACATCCTCACAATCTTTCTTACACTGTAATATACACTTTGACAGGAATGAAGTGCAGAGCCTGCATGAGGAGCTCCAAAATGTGAAGCAGGAAATGCTGGCACTCAGCGAACAGAAGGAAAGCTCAGAGAAGGAAATGCAGGATGCACAGGAGGCTGTTCTGAAACTACAGGCTGAATGTGAGAAGCTCCACAGAACCACCAACAAGCTGCTGAAGCATCAGAAGCAGGGACAAAGTCAAACCCAGGTAAGGAATACTGAGTTTGTATTAGTCACGGAAAATACGGCACTGGCATTAGAGTACCACTATTATACACACAGAAAAATACATGTAATAATATGCTTGTCTCTCAGGAGCTGTACAAGATTATGAAGGAGCGGGATGAGAAGATGGCAGACAAGGAGATCACAAAAATTGTTGAAGACATTGTGAGTGTCCTAAATTGTAACACATTATCAAATACAAAGTCCATCCAATGTCACTTTCAGTGGGTGAAATTTTTCTCCCTCATTCAGAGAGCGGACATGCAGACACTGGAGAACAAGGTCCTCCTGCATGATACAGCAGCAGCCAAGCTGAAGAAGAAGTTACGGGATCTTTACTGCAACTTCTGTGACTATAAGGAGACCTGTCAAAATGCCAATGAGAAGATTTTCCAGGATCTAGACTGCAAGGTAAACAGAGCAGATCTGTGACTTAACATGAAAAACCTTTTTTTGTTGGGCCTGAGGAAGAACAGGTTGCTAAGATATAATTGTACAGGTTTACCGTTCCTGTCAAAATTGTTTAGTGATTGCTTGGTCTAGCACATTTGATTTCAGTCAATAAGTCCGCTGTAAGGTAAATCATATGCTAGAGCGAAAAGAACACTAAATGTTCTTAAGGAGAAGCGACACATAATACGGTATTCTGAAAAATCAGAAAGATGAGTTAATCTTTTAAAGTTAAGACAAGGCTCCGATGAACTCTGAATATACATCTGATTGTAATGTTTTGTGTCTCTGGTTTCAGGTGGACCGCACTGACATGGATCATCTGAGGAAGCAGCTAGAGGTTTTCAGGTTGAGAATCCTCATGCTACACGGCCAACCCTCAGATGATGCTGCTGTCTTCAAGAAGTGAGTGATGCAAACAGTGTCAGTGTGTTTCAGTGTAAAACTCCTTTATAGCTTCTCCCTCTTTAGCCACACTCTAAAAGATGCTTCTATATTATGATGCTTTTCTTTTTAATTAAAGCTCCATGCTTCCTGCTCACATGTACATTATGTGCTTGCCCCATTTAAAGCCAGCATAGTTTCACCTATGCCATTGTGTTCACCGTTTTCTGGTTAAACTATGTGATTGCAGGCCAAATTTAGTACCTAATAACGACCAATAAACTGTCCAACCCTTTTTCAACTGTACTTTTGGATCCTACATTTTCAGAGATACAGCTTTGGTGATTAACAGCCATGTGCTGCTGTTGCAGGGACATTTTCATTTTATTTGTCTATGGCATATGATGAATTCCACAGTAGATTTTGAGACTGATTGGTTCTGCCCTGTTACTTTGTTGTTGTTTCTTTGTAGATAAAATCTATTTGCAGAATGTAGTACATAAAAATACAGCAGCCAGTGTTTTGACTTGTCAAGTGTTTTGACAGTGTTTTGACTTCTACCATGTCTTCACATTAATGTATTTTTTTCTCCCTCTTCCTAACAGAGAGTGTTTGACAAAGTTCAACTGCCTCTCCTGTGATCGTCCTGTCAGCATGAGTACTCCTGGACCGTATGTTTGCATCTTGAGCTTTAAATCCATTTTAATGTATTCTACATGACTGAGTACTATAAATTAACTCTGTCCTGTGCTTCTTTTTCTTTTTTTCTGGATGCTCTCAGATCCATTCCGGTATTGCCTAAGCCTCCAAGTGTCCCCGCTCCAAAGTGCAACAGGAGGTAAAGCTCATTTTTGTCAGTAGTTTGTATCATGGCTATAATAATAACATGTATAGGTGGAAAGTATTGTAACAAGAACAGTAACTATAGGAAACAATGAGTAACACAAGTGTCTTGTTTTACCCTTATTCTGCTTAGTTTTACTTCTTTTAAGGAAATCATAAATCGTAATTTCCTTATATTCCTAAGACCATAACCCACCTTCAGTTCACCTACACTTTATGCTTCCGTAGTTAAACATCAGCCTTTTTACTTCTCCAGGGTGAGGCAGTGGACTAACTTGGACAAGTCCGATGAGAGATCGTCTACAGAGGGGAGCGTGGAGCAAACCAGGGAGGAAGAGAGCTGTGGTTCTGATGAGCGAGTCCACAAGGAAGTGAGACTGACCGTCACCCCCCCCAAAGAAGGCAAGAACAGTAAACAGGAGGACAAGGTCAACCACAGTCAGCTGCTGACATCTAAAAGAAAAACGACTAAACGGCTGCTGCCATTACGAGAGCAGCTTCCCAAGATGGAGCTGCGTTGCACTGGTACGTCCCAGACACTCACCAACTTGCAAATTTCAGTTTGGAACAAGGGTAAAATGCAAAAAACGTTTTTAATATTATTAATCAGTTATCTGAAAACTCCTCATTGTAGTGATCTATTGAAAAATTGTTTAGCTAGCATTAGAAAGAAAACATAAGCAGCAGCAGAGGGATTTGTCCAGAAGGGACTTAAAATGGCAGTACAAATGCTAAAGCCATCACAGACAAGATGAAGAGTTTTTATTGCTCCCGATGACCAACGATTTTCACTTGTGGAGGCTCAGAGACTCCATCCAGCTCTTTGAGCATTTAGAGTTCTGTTATGGTCTCCCATGTCACTGCTACTTTTCTAATGTTGCTTTGTTGGCTCTGTGCAATATTGTGATGACTCTCATACCTGATCAAAGCTCACACTATGGCTAAGACTGTGGAGGAATGTGATGTTGCTAGCTGTGTAGCACATAATTTACAGCTAGTTGTGAACTAGCTTTAAGTGTACTGAGCTAGCAAAGCAACTCTGTGTGTGTGTGCATGTGTGTGTGTGTGTGCACATTGGGAAAAATCTAGTTTGGTACCAATGCAAAATGATTCAGAGAACAACAGAAACTACTGCTACAAATTCGGAGCTCACAGTCCCTGTCTTTCGACCGATACAAGACATGCGATTTTTAGATTAAGTAGGATTCCTGTTACCTAATCAAAGTGATGTAAAAATACATTGAGCAAAACCTTCTTGCATGTGTGTTATATCCTGCATATTCATCAGTGACACAAAAAATGAATAATACATTGGACTCTCACACACGACAGATCTACTCTAGCAATCAAGTTAGATTTGGTTTTCTTTGATGTTTTGAACTTTTGTGTTTTTATCACTATAGACTACAGTAAACAGGAGGACAAGGTCAACCACAGTCAGCTGCTGACATCTAGCAGAAAAACGACTAAACGGCTGCTGCCATTACGAGAGCAGCTTCCCAAGATGGAGCTGCGTTGCACTGGTACGTCCCAGACACTCACCAACTTGCAAATTTCAGTTTGGAACAAGGGTAAAATGCAAAAAACGTTTTTAATATTATTAATCAGTTATCTGAAAACTCCTCATTGTAGTGATCTATTGAAAAATTGTTTAGCTAGCATTAGAAAGAAAACATAAGCAGCAGCAGATGGATTTGTCCAGAAGGGACTTAAAATGGCAGTACAAATGCTAAAGCCATCACAGACAAGATGAAGAGTTTTTATTGCTCCCGATGACCAACGATTTTCACTTGTGGAGGCTCAGAGACTCCATCCAGCTCTTTGAGCATTTAGAGTTCTGTTATGGTCTCCCATGTCACTGCTACTTTTTTAATGTTGCTTTGTTGGCTCTGTGCAATATTGTGATGACTCTCATACCTGATCAAAGCTCACACTATGGCTAAGACTGTGGAGGAATGTGATGTTGCTAGCTGTGTAGCACATAATTTACAGCTAGTTGTGAACTAGCTTTAAGTGTACTGAGCTAGCAAAGCAACTCTGTGTGTGTGTGCGTGTGTGTGTGTGTGTGCACATTGGGAAAAATCTAGTTTAGAAATCTAAGGTTAAAAAATGAAATGGAAAGAAACTTCCCTTGTTTTAAATACCAACTATGTTTACAATAATTGTCATGTCTGATTTACCTGTGTCATGGCTATGTAAAATTAATCACTGACTTCTAAACTTTTTAGATATGGAGTATAATCTTTAAAATAAAAAGAAAAGTACATAATTGGTTATTATTAATATCCGGTATCTGCTACAAGAAGGCGCTAATTGTTGATTATATTATATATCATCCCAATATCCACACATCCCTAATATAAATAATAATAAAATAAGTATAATAAAAGTGATCAGATACATAGAATAGAACTGATTAAGGAGGACATCAAATAAAAAGTAAGGAATTAGAATAAAAAATGGGTGTCTACATTGAGGTTTACAGAACCTAATTGGTAAAGTGTTGTTAAAATGTCATTGTGTGCTCAAAAACACATTGCTGTAATGATCACTGACCCTCTGACATTGTATCTCTCAATTCCAGGTACAGGCATAAAGAAGGAAAAGCAATGGTACCCTAAGGAATCCTTGCCAGAGAATCTACGTTCCCGACAGAAATAATTCAATGAAAGAATAAACACTTTGAAATAATTGTAATGTCAGCTTCTGTTCTGTTTTACCCTCTAAATTGTCAGGGGTGATGAGAGACACTTAAACAACAAATGCCACAATGTCATGAGGAAACAAAACATCTTAGTCTCTATTTATACAAGGAAATCCAGTGTCCCTTTCCTCCATGACAGACTGACAGCTGGTCTCTGGGTCACTATTCAGTATAAATAGTACCATAGGGTGTGTACTGGTCAGAATGTTGCATTATCGATTGATAAGTAAACAAAAGACCTTGACCTGAGTTTAGCCACAAGGTCAGCCAATATGACCAGCAATGCAAGAAAACTGCACACGGTGTCATCCCACTTTTTGCGAAGGTTATTTAAAGCAAAAAGGCAGGCTTTAGAGATATCCATTCGAGTTTTTCATCCTCTCTGAGAGAATGGGAATCAGGCACAGCACCAGGTCCAGTCAGTCCAGAGCCAAACACAAAGACACAGGTGAATGACAGGGACTATCCTAAGTTACAGTGCAAGCCATGACCTTGCTATCCTGGGGCCAATAGTAGGACTCCAACGTCTAGCTTATGAATTCTGTTAACTTTGATCAGCATCAGCAATAAAGGTACAAAGGTGCACAGTGCATGGTGGACTAGTGCACTTTGTCCCAGTGGCCTGTCCTTAGATGAGTTTCACTTGCATATGTCTGGGGTGATTTAATGAATAATCTTTGTAAGTCCTGTGGCAGCATGGCATTGATTTTATCTGATAACTTTAGCTCATGGAAAAGGAGGGCTTTTACAAACCAGCCCTGTAGAGCCATACAGGTACCAGCCTCCTTGTTCTAAACAGGTTTGTTGAGTAAAATCCTGTGTTTTAAACTGTGGGACATACTTACATTTTGGACCCTTATAAGGCGGAAGACGAGCATGCCACCTCGTCTGCCAGGTCAATATCAACTTAAAAATCTTGCAGATGTAGCAGTAGACCTAGCATCCTCACACACAGCAGACAACAAACATAAAGGGAGAACTCAGCCCACAAGGAGATTGCAAGGTGAGTGTGCTCCTGGAAGTGAAGACTCGGTAGGTTTTGATGGGACTCGCTCACCAGATTTGGATATCTGGATCCTTCACTTTCTTGGAAAGAATCAGCATACACACAGAAAAGCACCCAAGATGTTTGTACTACCTGTGACTTTTAGGGGGGTTTAGTTAGAACATTACATGCGGCATCATATCTTTAGAATACCAAGGTTTTCTTTTAAGTGTTTTCAATCCTTTGTCTGTGGGCCGTATTTATTTTGTTTGTTTTTTTGGTAAAATGTAAAATCAAAAGCATAGTATTCATCAGTTTGTGCAGGATGATGATTTGGATGAATCAGAATAATGTTCTGTTCTGTAAATGATGCAGGTTAAAAAATAAATGTAAAAGAACATTTTAAATAGTTTCACACTGCGTAACAGCTTATGATAATGGGACATTTAAAAAATTACTTGAAATTTTTTAATAATACAGCCTCTTGTGTGCATGCTGAGACTTTCCATCAAAGTCAAGTTGGAAATCATCCAAAACTGGTGATCGACTCCTATCAAAATCTATCAAGTCTCCTCTTTCAGAAGCCATCAAGCAGAAGTCATGGCTGATTCTAATGGAAGCCAAGATCAACTGATTAAACTGCTGATATCAGGTGTGGCTCCGGCTTCATTGGTATGAAAACCTGATGATCAACAAGCTATAACCAACAGTTTAGAATACTTAACATAATTCAAAACAACTTCAAAACAAGCTGTCTGAGCAGTCTACTGGGCAGAAATGGTTCCTAAATGTCCTACATTTCCATGAGCCAAAGGTACTAGATATAATTAATGCCATTTAGGATTCTGAACATAACACATGCTATGTTCAATCACCCCAAAATGTAGACATATGCATCTGTCTGTAGTCCAGCATGTAATGTGCACCTATGCCCCTTTACTGCTGCCCTTTACTAGATTATGGAGTCCAACTCCAAGATGATAAGCTCATGGCTTCCACCGTAACTTATGATAGTACCAGTCAGTCATCTGTGTGTGTGCATTTGGCCATGGACTGACTGGATCCGGTGCCTGATATCCATTCTGTTAGAGAGCATGCACAATGGCAAACCCTACTGTTACTGTTATCAATCACCAAAGTGAGAGAACTGCCTGCTCAGTTTACATGCATTGGAGGCCAGATGGGCAGACCTTCTGACTAAACTCAGGTCAAGGTCACATTTTACTTTATCAACTAACCTCACCAAGTTAGTACACAGTCTGAGCCTGGTGGTGTAAAATGGCTAAAGATTAACTACTGAAGCATAAATTGAAAGTGGATTTTAAGGTTTTCTTAGAATAAAAATAACCAAACTCAATTGTATAAAGTTAAAATAAGACATAAGGGATCTCTTGCTAACATCTTGATGCCAGCAAAAGGGGGACCAGCACAATATTAGGCAGGTCATAATGTTATGCCTGACCGGTGTAAATTAAACGTGAAAACTTTCTTGCATTGACTGTTTGCTAGCATAATCAGGGGCGGACTTAACCAGTAAGCGAGGTAAGCAGCCGCTTAGGGCCCCGGAGAATTAGGGGGCCCCCGACCAATACCAAGTAGCCTATATAAATCGTATAGTACTTATTACTCTTCTATCATATATTGTATGGTCTGTCTATAACCATTAAGATTTTAACATTATTATTACATCTTTTCAAATGCGGGGGGCCCCCCCATGATTCATGAATAGTGGAATGTTCCTATCTTACTGCACATGCGCGAGATTCCCATACCTGGAATCACTTAGGGTCCCCAAATCAATAAGTCCGCCCCTGATTACCATAAAATCAAAGGTATTAATCTGTCTAAATTACATGTTTTGCTGATATTTCTATTTAAATTTATGATATAAAACTTTTCACCATTCAGCATTTCTACAGAAAAATCAGGATAAAATAAGTTTAAATATGGGTTGAATCTGATAATGTGCTACATGAAATTTTTATAGTGTGTAATTGCTTTGGTGTTTGGGGTTGTATTTACTTGTGTCTGATGTTTTAGCCGCTTTAGCCTGCATCTTGCTTGGTGCAGTGGTGGCTCAAGTGGTTAAGGCTCTGGGTTTGTGATTGGAGTATTGGGGTTCAAGCCCCAGCACCGCCAAGCTCCACTGTTGGGCAATTGAGCAAGGCCCTTTATCCTCTCAGCTCTAGGGGCACTGTAGCATAGCTGCCCCTGCACTCTGACCCCAACCTCCTCAGCTAGGATATGCAAAGAAAAGAAATCCGCTGTAATGTATGTGTGCTCTTTATTTTGTCTGCTCATGCATGTGCACTTCATGAGTGCTCAACTTTTAATATTACCTCAGAGTACTTGTTGATTTAGTACAATGGAGGAGAAATAGACTGCCTTGCACCACAAAAAAATCATTTTGATGCCATTTTAACTTGTAGCTTGCCTATTTTTTTTTAGCTTTGCCTAAAAGTATTGCTTAAGAACACAAGATAACTTGCTAAATTAGTAGCAGGGAGAAAAGAGAAACTCTCATGCACCACTAACGGAAAGTGAACTTTCGATGCCATTTTAACTCGCAGTTAGTGCCATTTCTTTATTATTTATTACTTATTATCTTTTAAAGTGCTAGTTGAGGTTGTTCCTCACCCATTGGATAGAGAAGAAACTAGCACTTTTAAAGACTATTATTGGATGGTACTGGCCATTGGTGTGCTGTTAATTGTGCAGTTCATGCTGATTATAGATTTCATGATTGTGAACAAGGATTTTTTTTCAACAAAAGTTGAAAATATGAAAAACAAGAAGCAATTGTCAATGAACCCTCATCTCAGACCTCTCTGATTATGGATGGAGAAAGACATGTTAAAGATGGTCTTGTCCAGTTGAACCTTTACAACTAACCACTAACAATCTTTATTTATCAAAAAAAATTTTTGTTAGCTTTAGTGTTTTAATAAGCATTGTTACTAATGCCTAATTAGATTACTTGAAGCATAAGGACAAGGTAACTATCTGTACACTGAGGTTAATAAACCTGTTTCTGGAGAGCATTTGAGCCTTTGTTCAAGAGATTTTGTGACAATTCAGACTAGGTTAAAGGCTGGTGGCATTGATAGGATCTAGAAATGTCCTTAAGGTAAGTAAACTGACCACAAACACACACAAGTTTCCAACTCTGCAGAAAGGTGGGATGGCCAGCACTCTGAATTGTCGTCATTGTTATCAATAATCAGCTCCACTGAGTACATTTAATTGATAGGCTTTTGAACTGGTACTGCCCTGCATCAGTAATTGTGTCTTTTATGGATCTTCAAACTTATTATGTAGAGTTCCTCAAGAGTTGATTTTTGGACCTTGTCATATATGTTATGTTTTGGTCATGAAAAGTAATCTACTCTGCATGTCTATGGGATGAAATAGTAAAATATCTGCAATTTCAATATTTGTTTCTCAAGATATCCACAAGACCTAGCTCATAAGGTTGTATATTACACTCTTTTTTATTTGGGAGAAGGGGGAATTTAAAATAGGTTGTCTGTCCATAAATGGGGACATAAAACAATTGAAATCTTCCCCTTATTGATAATATTCCAGAGCTATGCTGTTATTGCATTAAAAACTTTATCCACCCGTAATATCTTAAGTTTCTCATGTTCTGCATGTTTGCTTCAACGGACAGAGAATGTCTAGAGGATGCCCTGAACATTATAATATACATACACATTATTAAGACTGCCTCCATATATCATTATATGTCAATGTCCATCCACTTTAAAATAAACTATATAACTGCTTATTTATTACTAGACTGCTTTGAGTATTTCAGAAACTGTTGATCTCCTGAGAAAACATCCTGTGTGTGGAGAGTCTGCAGGCTAACACACCTTGTTAATGAAAGAGATCAGAAGAGAATGACCAGACATGTCTGACAGGAAGTCTAGAGTTACTTGTCAGAAAAGCACATCAGGTTCCACTAATGTCAGCCAAGAACACAATACTGTATAAGGTTTAGAAGCAAAATAATTTGACTTTTTTAATTCACACTTATTAGTGAATTCCACACTTCAGTGTTCTTTGTGGCTATTTATCAACCTCCAAAGTATATAAGAAGTAATTGAACAAAATGCTGCCTTTTGCATGTCCTAGTTATCATAAAATTCATATCACACTTGATTTTTTTTCAACAATATTTTTATTGATTTTTAAACAGAGACATGACATACAAGGTAAATGTGAGGTGTGCTTTTCAAGGTACACTTGTATTATCTTATTTATAAACCCCTAACACACACCCCTATACCCCCCACCACACCCAACTCCAAGCCAGCCTTACATGTCTAAAAATGGCTAAACACCAAGCATAATTGAAGAAAGAAAAGAGAAACAAAATATTTAAATACATTAAAAAAGAAAAAAACAACTGGAGCTGGAATTCTAGGTTATGTGCAAAGAATGAGAGGGAGAAAAGAAAAAGAAAGAAAAGAAATAAAAAGCCATACACCTGAGAAAACCAACCAATCAAATAAATAAAAGCTTTGAGTACACATCTGTATAAAATATCTGTTAAAGTAAACATCTGTATAAAATATAAAACATCTGTAAATAAATATAAGCTGTCTAAACTGTGAAAAGTTATTGCTTTAAAAAACGAAACAAAAGAAAAGGAAGAAGAAGAAAGTAGAAGAAGGTGAAGATTGATGCATATATTAATAAATAAATGAAACTTAAAGCTTAAAGGGTAAGTACCTGGTGGCTGGGCGGTGATGGGTTAGATGGGTTGTTTATTCAGGTTTGGTAAATAAGCAAGGCAGATGGGTCGTATTTAGGCGTTTAGGTTGGGGCAGGTTTGTGTGAGGCAAGGCTGGGAAGGGATAGGCCATGCATGAAAGAAGTTTTTAAGGCATTTTACTCCAAGATTTATGATACGTCAGCCTTAGCATGTCAAAAATAGGTAAACGGTGAAGAACTTCCCTGGCTATAGTTAGCTGTGACATGAATGAATCTGCGCAGGGGCCATGAATCTCCTTCTGTTCATAACATCTGCAATTAAGTCTCATTGGCTTTGTGAATTCTAATAATCAACTAATGATAATAAATTTATATACATCCACGTCGAGCAGAATGACAAGAAACTCTTGCATCTCTTTTAGACTGGATATTCATTCACTTGAGCATAGTAAATATTGGCTTGCTCGCTTCTGTAATTTACCATTTTATCAGGGCAAAGCCTGTTAAAGTAAGTGAGAGGAGATCCAAGCTGACTGACTTCAGGGGGAACAACGTCAGAGATGGTAAATGGTGTAATATCCACCTTCAGCCATGGATTATGTTTACCCAAGGTGCTGGTCAGAGCATCTGGATCTGGGATATACATGAGCTGTGTTTTACCTCCTGTGTTCCTATAAGCAATTGCTTTTGGCTGCAAGCAATGTCTGCATCACTAGCTATTAGGGTTTGTACATCATCAGGTTCATCATCATCATCATCAGTGCAACCTGCATGCCCTGGAACATAATCAAGATCCTCTACATTTATTGTCTTCATTGTGCTCTATTTCTGATTTCTCTGGCTGAGGAATCACAGCTTTGCTTAAACTGTAGACCAGTTTAGTGTGCATGTGTCAGCCGGGTGGTGATATGTGACACAACAGTTAAATTAAATTTGCAAAAAGCTTGTTTACAACCGACTACGTCACCTAGGGTATAAATGGAGACCCCAGGAACCCCCTACCAAAACAGGTTTGTTTTTCAAGGTGTGGAACAGTGGGGAAAACATCACCTGACAAATACTCAAATATACAATTTTTTATTACAATCAAGGGATACAGGAAAGAATAAAAAAGAACCAGAGTCCAAAGTCCCCAGATAGCAAATTGGATCTGGGCCAAGTCTGGCTGAGTTTCGGCTTTAAGTTTGGCCCAGATACCACATGGAATTACGGCCCAAAGCTGGCCCAAATGCGGTTTGCCAAAAGTCAACCAGACCAATGCTAGAAACAGACCAAAACTCAGCCACAACTCCACAATGTCACCAGAAATCAGCCAGAACTGACCCACCACAGTGCCAGAATCCACACGTGTCAGCCAGACAAGAGCCAAAATGCCACCACCTTTACCCCAGAACTCAGCCACAATTTATCCAGAAGGTCCACAAAACAGCCAGAACTGGACCAATATTATGCCAGAATCCCCAAAACTGAACCAGAAATTACCCGTATAATATTTATTAAGCAAGGTATAATAAAAGAATGAAACTACACAAATTCAAAGCAGAATGGTTTATTTAAATCAACATAAAAAATAAACAGTGGAAAAAAGATAAGAAACCAGTTAAATCAAAACAAATATTTACAATACAAAAATAACAAAAGACTACAGAAACATTACAGAAATGTTATGTTAAAGGTGTTGTTCTTTTTCTGCCACCCTCATGGTCACCAGCCAGATGAAACCACCTTTTAATAAATTTTTCAACCCCCAGCATGAAGGAGAATGAAGGAAAAAGCTTCCTTCACATCCACTCCACCCAGCAATCCTAGTTCAAGGACGAGTGTTTCCTTTGCGTCCAGACAGTGCAGTGATGGCACTGTTTATATGATGGCATGCCAGATGTGGCCCAGATCTTTCCATGCCAGATGTGGCCCGGTTATGGTTTGGTTTATGTGGCCCAGATCTTTCCATGCCAGATGTGGCCCGGTTATGGTTTGGTTCATGTGGCCTAGTTATGGTTTGGTTCATGTGACCCAGGTCTGTCCATGCCAGATGTGGCCCGGTTATGGTTTGGTTTATGTGGTCCAGACCTGTCCATGTCAGATGTGGCCCAGATCTGTCCATGCCAGATGTGGCCCGGTTATGGTTTGGTTTATGTGGTCCAGACCTGTCCATGTCAGATGTGGTCCAGACCTGTCCATGTCAGATGTGGCCCGGTTATGGTTTGGTTCATGTGGCCCAGATCTGTCCCTGCCAGATGTGGCCCCGTTATGGTTTGGTTTATGTGGTCCAGGTCTGTCCATGCCAGATGTGGCCCGGTTATGGTTTGATTTATGTGGCCCAGATCTGTCCCTGCCAGATGTGGCCCCATTATGGTTTGGTTTATGTGGTCCAGGTCTGTCCATGCCAGATGTGGTCCAGGTCTGTCCCTGCCAGATGTGGCCCCGTTATGGTTTGGTTTATGTGGTAGAGGGCTGTCCCTGCCAGATGTGGCCCGATTGTGATTGAGCTTATGTTGCCCATATGTTTTCTATGTGGTGTCTCACACTAATTCAGCTCTTTCAGAGTTTATTGCAATTTTGTGCATTCAAACTCACACCACATCACATGCTCCAACACTGACAGAAAACGTTTATTTCTGTTTTATTTTTTCTGAAAAGTAGTGATGGGCGGAGACGATACGCCGTGTCGAGCGCTTCAAACCACTGACGACAACCAACCGATCTTGTTCTTCGCTCTCATTGGCCGCCGCTCAACATGTGATCCCGATTCCTACGCTCTCATTGGCTCCTGCTACTTCGAAGTGCGATCTGAATCGGATACGCTGTTTTGAGCAGAGAGAACAGAGAGGTGAGTACACGGTATTATTAATCTTTACAGAATATTTTAAAGAAACAAGTTGTAGCTTAAACTGTATTTCATTTGAACGGGGAAGCTGGACTGTCCGAGTTTCATATAATGTTGAAGAGAAGCTTTGTGAGAAACGTCACTCACTCCGTGCAATATCTGGTAATGAAGCGCTGAAGTGAGCAAACGGTTTTTGTATTTTGGGTGGCCGGAGTCTGTGGGACAGATCGTTAGCTTCTATGCTGGAATTCTGTTTAGATGTTTAAACAATAGTTGCCCGGCTATAGAAAGGAGGAACATTATATTAATATTATATAATAATTTCATTATATAATATTCCCACATTCCCACGATAGTTGGACGGGATTGTCGAGTTATAACACACAGTCAAAGTAGCTAGCGTATTTTTCCCGCCAATTATTCCCGCTTCGTCTGTGAAGCGGGAATAAAAACTGCACGCGCACTGTCCGTAAAGCGATAACAAAACAAATGTCGCGATAGACTCGTACACGACCTGCACGGCTTGACTCCATATTCTCGTTGGCTTGAGTTGGAGGACCACTATATATATATATATATATATAGACTATAGTATATAGGAATATAGTATATAGGAAAGCAGTGTATATATATATATGTATGTATATGTATGTATGTATATATAGTCTGCTTTCCTCTGTTTCTTTGCTAACAAGATGTACTGTCTAATGCACTAGAAATCCTTATTTCTTATTATTCTTAATTCCTGAATAATGTATTCCACTTCTTGAATCTCCTGAACCAAAAAGAGAGTCAAATGCTAATCGTGCTACCTGCAGAGTACACCATACTCCTGACCTGGAACAGAGAGGCCGCGCGTCCCTTGGCCCGCACCGGAGCGACCGCGCGTCCCTTGGCCTGCACCAAAGACAGACCGTTTCTTCCGAGCTACATCATTTGATAAGCACGGCCAGTCTTCATACATGTGAGCATTTTATTGCATTCGTAGAATGTGGTCTTCTGATGGGTTTGTTTACTTATCTGCAAAAATGTATTTCTTCCAAGCACTCCTGTGAAATATTCTCACAAATCCAGAGATGATGGACCAAATGAAAATCATTTTTACAACTGTCCAGGGATTGAAATCTGTAGTTGAAGAAGACAGGTGTTGAACCAAATTTGTTACCAGTAGCTGATAGCCACTCCTTCAGGTTTTCAACGGACTGGCTCAGACATAGTCCTGACCTCAAAAACCAACTGGTGTCAGTTTATATTGAGGAGAAAAAACTGTCTAATGCTATCCCTGTTCTTTATAATATAGACTTTAAATAATGTTGTTGGGTTGTACAATAGAAAAATGGAACCTGGAAAAGTCATGAAAATCCCAAATGGAATTTCAAGGCCATGGAAAATGATAGATTTATTTTTGTTTGTTCACATGGGCTGTCATGGTGTTTCAGTTGTTTATTGTTACTGTATGAGAAGCGACTTCAGCATGTGATCATAGGCTGAAGTGGCCCAGTCACCTTTGTGCTATCCACAACTTCTGCTAACCTCAAATGGGCATTCATTTAATTGTTGTTCAGAATATCAGACCAGTTCAGATTTTCTGAACAATTTCAAACATATTAGTTTAGGGTTGGAGCATTTTGTACTGCTAATCAACTAACAAGGAAATGTCAATTCACAGATAAATGCACTGGCTCTTAAAGGTGGGGGAGATGTTAGTGTGTAAAGTGAGTAATGGGTGCAACCATTACACACTCTCTGGCCAAGAATATCAACATGCGAGGTATAAATGGAAAGATTGGCTTCCAGCAGCTGCAGATAAAAGATGTTCTGATTGGTAAGTTTGTCTTGAGACTTATTGACTCCCTCACAGACTCACTTTGACCATACATTTTATATGGCTGGATTAACACTGCATGCCTTGATGGCCAAATATGAAATTTCTAGCCTATATCAGATTTTTGAAAAATTGCTTGTGTCTTTGTTTTAGCTGCTGTGCGACGTAATCGCCTAACTTGTGATGCCACTGACCAAGAAATTGAGTCAAGAATAACAAAATGGCTTCAAAATGCACCAGATGGGAATGGAGGGCGACAGGAGCGAATGAGGTGAAAGGAGCAGTGATGTGTTTATTAATGTTGAAAGGCTACGCCAAAGTGTTCACGAATATTGCTGCTGTTTGAAGACTGTTCCAGTGCCTTTTTGCACTCAAATTTGATTCACTGGTTTTTTTGTTTGTTTGTTTGTTTTGGTTTGTTTGTTAGTTTTTCTTTACAATTTTCAGTGTTTGAACTCTTCAGGACTGAGTTCCAATGCTATTTTTACTTTCAAATGTGATTTTTACTCTTGCACTATTTATGTTTCAGTTATATTTCATTTCACAGTTAAATGTGTTTTAAATCTGGTATTTGATTTTATATATAATGCAAAACACACTGTTTGCGTTTGCCTGCACTGTATGTCTACGTGCTGAGACAGACACGCCTCCCTGCCAGTAAATATCCAGTCAGTGAGTGCTAAAGTTAGGGGCGGTGACCAAGCTTGTGATGCTGGTGTCAGGTTTCACTCTAATCCTGGAGAGCGGTGAAGTGAGACAGAAACACGAGGAGCAGCGCTGTGATTCAAATCTGTGGTGTGGGAACATTTGTTGTTGACCATGATGCCGATGAAACAAAAACAGTAAACAAAAAATGACTGTGTTTAAGCAGTGTTACACATGAGTTAGATACGGACATGGAAATACTTCCAACATGACCACACATCTGCAGCTTCATCACCCCGCGATATCACTGTGTGGAAGCGGGAGCCTTTTTTCCCGACCTCTACGAAAAAACGTGCGCAAAAATTGAAAACGCTTTGGTTAAAGCACAAAGTCTTGCTCTCATAACAGATAGCTGGAGCTCGGGGGTAACAGAGTTATCTCACAGTGACTGGTCATTACATAGCGGATTGGGAAATGAAGAGCGCCGTCCAAACCCGTCTCCTGTAATAGTCATACAAGCGCTAATTTTTATACCTCACTATTTTCAGTACACTTTCATTGTGTTAGTTGATTTTTGCATTTAAGTAAAATAAAGAGAATTGCAACTAAAACCAGTTTTTTCTTCTTAACATACTTACTGTTCCCGTCACCTAAACAAAGAATAATGGAAAAAAAAACTTTAATTTGCCAAGCCATCCGAACCGAACACCATGGGTAAAAACCGCGGTACGTATTGAACCGTGGGTCAACTGTATTGTTGCATCCCTAATATATATATATATATATATATATATATATATATATAATATATATCTACATCCTGGCCAACATCCGCTGTCTCTCTCCTGTCCCCTCTCTTCCCACTGGCCGCTGTCACCCCGCTGCCCGCTCTCTCCATCTCGGCACCACGCCGGTTTATTAACCCGAGCAGTAGATCTCATAGAGCTTTGAGATCCAGGACACTCTTTTTACCAGACGGGATAGACGACAACTCGAGCAAAGTTTTTTTTGCCATTTTCTCATTGTAGTGTACGCTCCTTGTAGCGTCTCTTTGAAAATGAAAATGAACAGTGTCCAACAGCTCTAGCAAAGTTTTGTGTGACATTTTTTCATGAAATCCACTCATTGTAGGGTCTCTGTGAAAATGAACAACAGCTAATACTGACGCGTTGCATAATCAACCTCGGTCTCCCCCTGTCCGCGGTCTCCCTCCTGTCCTCTCTCTTCCCGCTGTCCTCTGTCTCGATCCTGGCCGCTGTCACCCCGCTGCCCACTCTCTCCATCTCAGCATCACGCCGGTTTATTAAACCGAACCAAGTAGATCTCGTGGAGCTTTGAAATCCACAGCACACCTTTTATTGGACGGGATAGACGTGTCCAACAGTTCTATCAATGTTTTGTCAGACATTTTCTCACGAAATGCACTCATTAGGTTATCTGTGAAAAGTAACAACAGCTAATAACCAGATGCGTTGCTAATCTGATCCTAGGCTCTGTTCTGTTCCGTTGCATCATCAACCGCTGTCTCCCTCCTGTCCCCTCTCTCCCCGCTGCCCGCTCTCTCCATCTCGGCACCACGCCGGTTTATTAACCCGAGCAGTAGACCTCGTAGAGCTTTGAGGTCCAGGACGCTCTTTTTACCGTCCGGGATAGACGTGTCCAACAAGTCTTGCAAAGGTTTTTTTGACATTTTTTTATGGTGTTGGGAGTTCATTAAAATGCATGAAAATGCTTGCATATGAAGCTAATACTGACGCGTTGATATTCTGACATAAGGTTCTGTTCTAAGGTTCTGTTCTGTTGCGTAATAAATTCGAATGTGTTACTATAGAGACCTGACCTGACAAGAGCATTAAAACACTTCAACACCAAACCCTTAAATCACTCATGTCTGCCATGTCGAGACAAAAAGCGGCTAAGCTGCTAACTAGCTAGGTCTGTCTCCCTCCTGTCCGCTCTCTCCATCCTGTCCCCTCTCTCCATCCTGTCCACGGTCTCCCTCCTGTCCCCTCTCTTCCCGCTGTCCTCGCTCTCCATCCTGGCCGCTGTCACCCCGCTGCCCGCTCTCTCCATCTCGGCACCACGCCGGTTTATTAACCCGAGCAGTAGACCTCGTAGAGCTTTGAGGTCCAGGACGCCCTTTTTACTGTCCGGGATAGACGTGTCCAACAAGTCTAGCGAAGTTTTTTTTTGCATTTTCTCATAAAGTCCACTCATCGTAGCTTCTCTTTGAAAATGAACAGCTAATACTGACGCGTTGATACTCTGATGTAAGGTTCTGTTCTAAGGTTCTGTTCTGTTGCGTAATAAATTCGAATGTGTTACTATAGAGACCTGACCTGACAAGAACATTAAAACACCAAACCCTTAAATCACTCATGTCTGCCATGTCGAGACAATAAGCGGCTAAGCTGCTAACTAGCTAGGTCAATTTTTCTAACGAATATTTTGCATTTATTTTGACCCCTTTTCAGCAGTGACTATATAATTTTTAGGTCCATCTTTTCACACTTAGGTCAACTGAGAGACTCGTACACAACTATTTCAGAAGGTGCAAACGTTCATGAATGCTCAAGAAAGCAACACAAAACATTAAGATCCAGGGTAGACTGTTATTATTTCAGTCTATAACTTCATTCAGTCACACAAAAAAGAAGAAAGTTGCTGGTCAGTCATCATGTAATGGGGTCAAACAAGAAATCACCTTAGTAGGGATCAAACCATGTTGTTGTTGTGAACAGGGCAGAGGGTAAATGAGATATATATGAGAAACACAGAAATGTGCTCATCTGATTAAGCTGATTTTGGAGTGTCTCCATTTCTTTCTTCAGCATGTTTATGTCCTCCTTGAGCTCCTGATTCTCTTTATTCTCTTCTCTTCCTGATTTTTGCATCAGACTTGTAGACTGAGAATGGAAAATATGGGCCTTCAGATACTTATTAAGGTTTCAGTTTAAGTTTCTACACTAAGATTTCTCAGACAGAATGTTATACATTTCAACATCACAGTGACTAACAGTAAAATAGTAAAGTTTAATGTGGAGGCTAATTTAAACAACATGTAAAACGGGGTAGAAAACATTACAGGTATTTGTGTAGTATTAGATTTCTGCTGAACAATAAGAGGATGTCCAGATGTTAGAAGAATGGCTAGAGAATGGGGTCTTACCTTGGACACTGCCTTCTCCAACTGCTTGCTCGTGTCCGAGATGGAGAGGCTCAGCGGCTGCGACTCATCTTCATCCCGGCCGACGTCCGCTGTCTCTCTCCTGTCCACGGTCTCCATCCTGTCCGCGGTCTCCATCCTGTCCGCTCTCTCCATCCTGTCCCCGGTCTCCATCCTGTCCCCTCTGTCCATCCTGTCCGCTCTCTCCATCCTGTCCCCTCTCTTCCCGCTGTCCTCGCTCTCCATCCTGGCCGCTGTCACCCTGCTGCCCGCTCTCTCCATCTCGGCACCACGCCGGTTTATTAACTCAAGCAGTAGACCTCGTAGAGCTTTGAGGTCCAGGACGCCCTTTTTACCGTCCGGGATAGACGTGTCCAACAAGTCTTGCAAAGTTTTTTTTGACATTTTTTTATGGTGTTGGGAGTTCATTACAGTTCTGTCTCTTGAACATGAAAATGCTTGCATATGAAGCTAATACTGACGCGTTGATACTCTGACGTAAGGTTCTGTTCTAAGGTTCTGTTCTGTTGCGTAATAAATTCGAATGTGTTACTATAGAGACCTGACCTGACAAGAACATTAAAACACCAAACCCTTAAATCACTCATGTCTGCCATGTCGAGACAAAAAGCGGCTAAGCTGCTAACTAGCTAGGTCAGTTTTTCTAACGAAGTTTATAACAGCTTGTTGCAGCAATAAACAAACATAAAAATGAAGGAATGAACACACATTACACTTTATAGTTACAATTTACTATGTTTACCAATGATTACTGCTTTGTTTTTCATCTGTCCCCTGTTTGTCATGAGCAGTAAAACTGACCACTGTTCTTACAAATCCTCCAGGTCCTGCACATTTTGTTATTTAATTTTTGCTACATATTTTGACCCCTTTTCAGCGGTGACTATATAATTTTTAGGTCCATCTTTTCACACTTAGGTCAACTGAGAGACTCGTACACAACTATTTCAGAAGGTGCAAACGTTCATGAATGTTCAAGAAAGCAACACAAAACATTAAGATCCAGGGTAGACTGTTATTATTTCAGTCTATAACTTCATTCAGTCACACAAAAGGAAGAAAGTTGCTGGTCAGTCATCATGTAATGGGGTCAAACAAGAATTCACCTTAGTAGGGATCAAACCATGATGTTGTTGTGAACAGGGCAGAGGGTAAATGAGAGAGCAAAATAAATGAGAAATACAGAAATACATCTATGACATAATTTCCCCAAATTCATGTGTGACCATGCGGTTGATATGTCTGTCCAGGGTAAAAAGAAAAAAGCCAGATTGTAGTGCAGTATAAAGTGTAATGAGAGGGTGATCTGTGAGTGGATTATAAGGATAAGTAAACATCACGGCCAATATTATTTACACACAAACAAATGCTGACATATATCCATGCAGTAATTTATTTATTTGATTTTTCTTATTGTAGTGAAAAGGAAAGATGCACAATAAACTGTTCTATGGTAAAAACAAAGCTCTGATTCCTCAGCCAGAGAAATCAGAAATAGAGGACAATGAAAGCAATAAATGTAGAGGATCTTGATTATGTTCCAGGGCATGCAGGCTGCACTGATGATGATGATGATAATTAACCTGATGATGTACAAACACTAATAGCTTAGTGACACAGACATTGCTTGTAGGAAGACAGGAGGTAAAACACAGCTCATGTGTATCCCAGATCAGACTCCAGATGCACTGACCAGCACCTTGGGTAAACATAATCCATGGCTGAAGGTGGATATTACACCATTTACCATCTCTGACATTGTTCCCCCTGAAGTCAGTCAGCTTGGATCTCCTCTCACTTACTTTAACAGGCTTTGCCCTGATAAAATGGTAAATTACAGAAGCGAGCAAGCCAATATTTACTATGCTCAAGTGAATGAATATCCAGTCTAAAAGAGATGCAAGAGTTTCCTGTCATTCTGCTCGACGTGGATGTATATAAATTTCTTATCATTAGTTGATTATTAGAATTCACAAAGCCAATGAGACTTAATTGCAGATGTTGTGAACAGAAGGAGATTCATGGCCCCTGCGCAGATTCATTCATGTCACAGCTAACTATAGCCAGGGAAGTTCTTCACCGTTTACCTATTTTTGACATGCTAAGGCTGACACATCATAAATCCTGGAGTAAAATGCCTTAAAAACTTGTAATTCATGGTGGAAAAATTAACTTTACAAAATGTACTTTCACATCACCACCTGGATCTCTCATGCATGGCCTATCCCTTCCCAGCCTTGCCTCACACAAACCTGCCCCAACCTAAACGCCTAAATACGACCCATCTGCCTTGCTTATTTACCAAACCCGAATAAACAACCCGCCTAACCCATCACCGCCCAGCCACCAGGTACTTACCCTTTAAGCTTTAAGTTTCATTTATTTATTAATATATGCATCAATCTATTTCACCTTCTTCTACTTTCTTCTTCCTTTTCTTTTGTTTCATTTTTTAAAGCAATACTGTTTCATAGTTTAGACAGCTTATATTTATTTAGATATTTTATATTTTATACAGATGTTTACTCAAAGCTTTTATTTATTTGATTGGTTGGTTTTCTCAGGTGTATGGCTTTTTATTTCTTTTCTTTCTTTTTCTTTTCTCCCTCTCTTTCTTTGCACATAACCTAGACTTCCAGCTCCAGTTCATTTTTTCTTTTTCAATGTATTTAATTTTGTTTCTCTTTTCTTTCTTCAATTATGCTTGGTGTTTAGCCATTTTTAGACATGTAAGGCTGGCTTGGAGTTGGGTGTGGTGGGGGGTATAGGGGTGTGTGTTAGGGGTTTATAAATAAGATAATACAAGTGTACCTTGAAAAGCACACCTCACATTTACCTTGTATGTCATGTCTCTGTTTAAAAATCAATAAAAATATTGTTGAAAGATAATCAAGTGTGATATGAATTTTATGATAACTAGGACATGCAAAAGGCAGCATTTTGTTCAATTACTTCTTATATACTTTGGAGGTTGATAAATAGCCACAAAGAACACTGAAGTGTGGAATTCACTAATAAGTGTGAATTAAAAAAGTCAAATTATTTTGCTTCTAAACCTTATACAGTATTGTGTTCTTGGCTGACATTAGTGGAACCTGATGTGCTTTTCTGACAAGTAACTCTAGACTTCCTGTCAGACATGTCTGGTCATTCTCTTCTGATCTCTTTCATTAACAAGGTGTGTTAGCCTGCAGACTCTCCACACACAGGATGTTTTCTCAGGAGATCAACAGTTTCTGAAATACTCAAAGCAGTCTAGTAATAAATAAGCAGTTATATAGTTTATTTTAAAGTGGATGGACATTGACATATAATGATATATGGAGGCAGTCTTAATAATGTGTATGTATATTATAATGTTTAGGGCATCCTCTAGACATTCTCTGTCCGTTGAAGCAAACATGCAGAACATGAGAAACTTAAGATATTACGGGTGGATAAAGTTTTTAATGCAATAACAGCATAGCTCTGGAATATTATCAATAAGGGGAAGATTTCAATTGTTTTATGTCCCCATTTATGGACAGACAACCTATTTTAAATTCCCCCTTCTCCCAAATAAAAAAGAGTGTAATATACAACCTTATGAGCTAGGTCTTGTGGATATCTTGAGAAACAAATATTGAAATTGCAGATATTTTACTATTTCATCCCATGGACATGCATCCTATTCTAGAGTACATTACTTTTCATGACCGAAACATAACATACACTATATTGCCAAAAGTATTCGCTCACCTGCCTTGACTCGCATATGAACTTAAGCGACATCCCATTCCTAATCCATAGGGTTCAATATGACGTCGGTCCACCCTTTGCAGCTATAACAGCTTCAACTCTTCTGGGAAGGCTGTCCACAAGGTTTAGGAGTGTGTTTATGGGAATTTTTGACCATTCTTCCAGAAGCACATTTGTGAGGTCACACACTGATGTTGGACGAGAAGGCCTGGCTCTCAGTCTCCGCTCTAATTCATCCCAAAGTGTTCTATCGGGTTGAGGTCAGGACTCTGTACAGGCCAGTCAAGTTCATCCACACCAGACTCTGCCATCCATGTCTTTATGGACCTTGCTTTGTGCACTGGTGTACAGTCATGTTGGAAGAGGAAGGGGCCAGCTCCAAACTGTTCCCACAAAGTTGGGAGCATGGAATTGTCCAAAATGTCTTGGTATGCTGAAGCATTCAGAGTTCCTTTCACTGGAACTAAGGGGCCAAGCCCAGCTCCTGAAAAACAACCCCACACCATAATCCCCCCTCCACCAAACTTTACACTTGGCACAATGCAGTCAGACAAGTACCGTTCTCCTGGCAACCGTCAACCCCAGACTCGTCCATCAGATTGCCAGATGGAGAAGCGCGATTCGTCACTCCAGAGAACGCGTCTCCACTGCTCTAGAGTCCAGTGGCGGCGTGCTTTACACCACTGCATCCGACGCTTTGCATTCCACTTGGTGATGTATGGCTTGGATGCAGCTGCTCGGCCATGGAAACCCATTCCATGAAGCTCTCTGCGCACTGTTCTTGAGCTAATCTGAAGGCCACATGAAGTTTGGAGGTCTGTAGCGATTGACTCTGCGGAAAGTTGGCGACCTCTTCGCACTATGCGCCTCAGCATCCGCTGACCCCGCTCCGTCAGTTTACGTGGCCTACCCCTTCGTGGCTGAGTTGTTGTCGTTCCCAAACACTTCCACGTTCTTATAATACAGCTGACAGTTGACTGTGGAATATTTAGGAGTGAGGAAATTTCACGACTGGATTTGTTGCACAGGTGGCATCCTATCACAGTTCCACGCTGGAATTCACTGAGCTCCTGAGAGCGACCCATTCTTTCACAAATGTTTGTAAAAACAGTCTGCATGCCTAGGTGCTTGATTTTATACACCTGTGGCCATGGAAGTGATTGGAACACCTGATTCTGATTATTTGGATGGGTGAGCGAATACTTTTGGCAATATAGTGTATATGACAAGGTCCAAAAATCAACTCTTGAGGAACTCCACATAATAAATTTGAAGATGCATAAAAGACACAATTACTGATGCAGGGCAGTACCAGTTCAAAAGCCTATCAATTAAATGTACTCAGTGGAGCTGATTATTGATAACAATGATGACAATTCAGAGTGCTGGCCATCCCACCTTTCTGCAGAGTTGGAAACTTTGTATTCTACAGCTGTGCCATGCTAAGGAGAAGGTTAAATGATTCTGTAGTGTTATTTAAGAAGTGATGTAGAGTGAAAAGTACTAGAGTGTAGTAGTAGAGTGAAACTACTTACTTACCACTATATATCCTTGACAAGACCAGCGTCTGATCAAAAGGGGTGATTTGTAGAACAGGAAAGAGATTGATGAGGTCCATTTCAAGAACAACTGCTGGCAGATGACAGCAATAAAGACAGTAAGAAATATATTGTCCTAAGTGACCTGAAATCACCTCAAGCATCTCTGTTATTCTTTTAAATACGTAGGTTGCGAATTACAATCAAATGGCAATATTTAATAAATAAATAAACAAACAAGTACTTCACCTGGTAGAACACATACCACATACTGTTATTCAGGCAGTCAAGGTTCAGTTCCAGGTTAGGCCCTAGCTGCAAATCATCCCATCTCTCTCCACTGTCCAAAAATACAAAAATGCCAAAAACAATTTACAGTCTTTAAAATAATAAAAGGCTTGCTTCTTGGAATTTAAATAATTTACAATCTCACCATTTTCCTGGGTGACTCACTGGGCAGCAAGTTGTTTCCTCCAAGTCTATAACCTCTCATAGGAATCTAAATGCATACCTGAAATGCTGCAGAAGTGAAACACTTCAACCTTAACACTTTTATGATGACAAGATGGCCTATAGAATAGTAGTGTGTTCAGATAATTAAGGCAAATCTACAACTAACACATCAAAGGATGTGTTTGTGGTCAGTTTACTTACCTTAAGGACATTTCTAGATCCTATCAATGCCACCAGCCTTTAACCTAGTCTGAATTGTCACAAAATCTCTTGAACAAAGGCTCAAATGCTCTCCAGAAACAGGTTTATTAACCTCAGTGTACAGATAGTTACCTTGTCCTTATGCTTCAAGTAATCTAATTAGGCATTAGTAACAATGCTTATTAAAACACTAAAGCTAACAAAAAATGTTTTTAATGAATAAAGATTGTTAGTGGTTAGTTGTAACAGTTCAACTGGACAAGACCATCTTTAACATGTCTTTCTCCATTCATAATCAGAGAGGTCTGAGATGAGGGTTCATTGACAATTGCTTCTTGTTTTTCATGTTTTCAACTTTTGTTGAAAAAAAAATTCTTGTTCACAATCATGAAGTCTATAATCAGCATGAACTGCACAATTAACAGCACACCAATGGCCAGTACCATCCAATAATAGTCTTTAAAAGTGCTAGTTGTGATTCTTCTCTATCCAATGGGTGAGGAACAACCTCAACTAGCACTTTAAAAGATAATAAATAATAAATAATATTCCCAAAGATGCTGGGTGCAAAGAAATGGCGCTAACTGCGAGTTAAAATGGCGTCAAAAGTTCACTTTCCGTTAGTGGTGCATGAGAGTTTCTCTCTTCCCCCTGCTACTAAATTAGCAAGTTGTCTTGTGTTCTTAAGCAATACTTTTAAAAAAATAGACAAGCTGCAAGTTAAAATTGTCACAGGTACACTGGACTCCACCCCTCGTCAGCGCACTCGCACTCCTTATTGTAATTGATTGCACCTGCTCCTTGTTTTCTGTGCACGCGCTCTCCTACTTAATCTCCTCTCCTTCAGGGTCTGATCTCAGCCGTAGAGGCTTGCATGCAGACTCACGGAGGTAGACTCTGACTGCCTTACTTTCCGCTCCCTATTACTATCACTTTCCTTAGCGTTTCTCTGTTACTCCTTTCCCTTCTTTTGTACCCCTTGCTCCAGAGGGTTACTCTGCTCACTTCTCCTTCCTCTCCTTTCCCTTCCTCTCTACTCCTTGCTCTAGAGCGTTACTCCGCTCTCCCCGCTCCTTCCTTTGTCTTTTCCTTAATAAATGTGCCCCTCCTGGGATTTATCTACTTCTGTCCGTGCCTGTCATTCAGCTACAGTCCGCCCGTTACAAAAATGGCATCAAAATGATTTTTTTGTGGTGCAAGACAGTCTATTTCTCCTCCATTGTACTAAATCAACAAGTACTCTGAGGTAATATTAAAAGTTGAGCACTCATGAAGTGCACATGCATGAGCAGACAAAATAAAGAGCACACATACATTACAGCGGATTTCTTTTCTTTGCATATCCTAGCTGAGGAGGTTGGGGGCAGAGTGCAGGGGCAGCTATGATACAGTGCCCCTAGAGCTGAGAGGGTAAAGGGCCTTGCTCAATTGCCCAACAGTGGAGCTTGGTGGTGCTGGGGCTTAAACCCCAATACTCCAATCACAAACCCAGAGCCTTAACCGCTTGAGCCACCACTGCACCAAGCAAGTTGCAGACAAAATAAGCAAGTTTGTAGTTCATGTGGCCTCCACAGCAGGAAGTTTGTTTTCTTCTACTGTTAATTAGGGCATTTCTACAGCTGGCCCAGAACTAAAAAAAGTGGCAGCAACAAAAATTAACCATGCAAAGATAAGGCTAAAAAGGCTAAAGGCTAAAACATCAGACACAAGTAAACAGCATAGACAAACACAATAGAACCCCAAACACCCAAGCAATTACACACTATAAAAATTTCCATTGCATGTAGCACATTATCAGATTCAACCCATATTTAAACTTATTTTATCCTGATTTTTCTGTAGAAATGCTGAATGGTGAAAGGTTTTATATCATAAATTTAAATAGAAATATCAGCAAAACATGTAATTTAGACAGACTAATACCTTTGATTTTATGGTAATCAGGGGCGGACTTAGTGATTTGGGGACCCTAAGTGATTCCAGGTATGGGAATCTCGCGCATGTGCAGTAAGATAGGAACATTCCACTATTCATGAATCATGGGGGGCCCCCCCGCATTTGAAAAGATGTAATAATAATGTTAAAATCTTAATGGTTATAGACAGACCATACAATATATGATAGAAGAGTAATAAGTACTATACGATTTATATAGGCTACTTGGTATTGGTCGGGGGCCCCCTAATTCCCCGGGACCCTAAGCGGCTGCTTACCTCGCTTACTGGTTAAGTCCGCCCCTGATTATGCTAGCAAACAGTCAATGCAAGAAAGTTTTCACGTGTAATTTACACCGGTCAATTAACATTATAACATTATGACCTGCCTAATATTGTGCTGGTCCCCCTTTTGCTGGCATCAAGATGTTAGCAAGAGATCCCTTATGTCTTATTTTAACTTTATACAATTGAGTTTGGTTATTTTTATTCTAAGGAAATCTTAAATTCTACTTTCTCAGCCCATAATCCACTTTCAATTTATGCTTCAGTAGTTAATTTTCAGCCATTTTACACCGCCAGGCTGAGACTGTGTACTAACTTGGGCCAGTCTGAGAGATCTCTTACAAAGAAACCAAAGAGGGAGACAGCTGTGGTTCCGATGGGGAAGTCCAAAACGAACATCATTCATGTGAAGACTATGGAAACGATAGATTAAGGCTTGGTTTAAGGATCACTGTCCAATCGTTTTCTCAAACAGATATCCAGAAGGCTACTTCTTTCAGGTGTGGACAACTCCACCTGAAAGACCAAAAAAACCACACAATTTTACATTATGCACCACTTTATCAGAATATTTAATGCCTTATTCACCTACCATCATTTTACCACTACAGCCGGAATTCCTGTCATACACACCCCAAGGTCAAATATTTCCCACCAGCTAAAATGGCAATCGGTGGAAAAGGCGAATGAGGGGAGAGCAGCCAATGATGTTCCCAACTTTTCCTTACTTAGAAAATAGTTATAAGCACCCAGACCATTTTTGCGGCTTCTCTCATATAGGTGCACATAATTTCAACCACATGATTCAGTTCGGACCAAACTATATGCATGTCATTTTATTTTGACAGATCTGTGATTTAAAAATGGAACCACCGGTAATGCTTCAGGGCCAGACATGTGCAGTAGCATTGCATCATGATTGATATTCTTTACATTCTTGAAAAACAGGGTAAAAATTCACAACAAATCCAACCGGTAGTTCAAAATCAAAACTAGAACAAAGCAGTAGACTGAGCAATCAGCAAACAAGGCATCAAAGGCAGAAATGAGGCATGATTGGAAAGTAAGAGGGTCAAAAACTGGCAGGGAAGCTTAAGAAAAAACAGCAGGATGTCTCGACAGCACAAGTAAGAAGAAAGTGTTCTGGCGGCATCCTTAAATAGCGCCGTAGCTCTTAAAATGGCGCTTGATGCAAAAGCGCTCTGTCCAAAATGGTCGCCACCTGAAAGTGTATGCTTAGATGGTCATCTGTAGAAACTCTTGCTGACAGTAAGACCTGAAGCAGGTCCTTTCTATTAGTATGGATGGCCCAAAAAGTGAACTTGAAGCTCCTCAGTAATGTCCAGCAAGAACATAATGAACTGCATGGTGGTCGGCAGCTAATTTCTTTTGGGAGCTGTGGGTTGCACAAGATACACAATTCACTCAAGACTGGCTTCTCCACATGGAATTTTGAGAAACTGTTGAGAGCAATGTACTTTGCTTGTTGTTGTTTTACAATGTCCCTGCAAGAGGAGAGGATTAAACAAAACTTACTGGCTCAGCTCTTTTTTCACTCCAATTCAGTGGACGCAGATGGGTAAAAATCTGCCTGTTGCAGAGAGATCCATTGAGGTATGGCCAAAGCTTCAAGTATACATGGAGGCAGTCTATAGACATGAACTACAAACTCTGTTACTCCTTCTTTTGACATAATTGAAGCAGCAAATAGAAGTTGTCTGATCTTACCCAAACTTCAGTTTTTTATGGCGATATCCAGAGCTTTTTGTCCATTCTTGATGAAATGCCAGACTGATGAGCCAAAACTGCCATTTCTGTGCAGAGACTTGACAGATTTAATAATGGTAATAATCTCATTTCTGCTTAATTTAAATGACTAATTTTTCTTTTTCTTTTATGATCTTTTAGAGTGGGTATACTACACTGAGTAATAGCTGTGTAGGATATAATAACAAAACTGGATGACAGGGTGTATAATAACTAGACAAATTTGTTTTTCAATTTATAGAGTCTGTTGAGACGCTTTATCAAATGAGAACTACTCCAAGACATCACTCCCTTTAAACTGACCAAACTTGACCCTGATGACCAGAAGTGTTGGGTTAGTGCAAGCAATGCTGACAGTGACTAGGGTGCTGACTCTGTCCTTGAGGTAATGCATTGTTACTGTTTTATATGTTTACGCAAAAAAACCTTAAAACTACATTCCATTAATTCCCTGCATATTACTTATGTGATCTTTGCATTCCCTACTTGATAGGCTCTTCAGAGCAAATCAGGCAACAGAGTAAGTGAAGAGAGTCAGTGCCCTCAAATTTAGAAGAGACTGCATACGGTCAAGAATTGTTAAGAGAATTCAAGAAAAGAGCCCTTTAAAATACCCCACTGTCCTGCAGAGTGCATGCTTAGACCCCTTCATCATGAGCAGAGACCCAGAATGGTGCAAGGGAAAGATGAAGTCAATAGTTCAATTTTTTCTGCAGGACAAGCACTTGACAAGAGCGATTTCAGCTGGTAGGGATATTATAGGGATAAGGTTATGCACAGCTTTTTATGCATTAAGTGTATTAACCAGATACATGATCTACTTTGATAAAGAGAGAACAAAGAGAGGGGGTGCCATGCGTGGACTTTGGAAATGTTTTGGAAGATGACCTGGAAGAACTGCAAAGGGAGTTCACTTGATGGAGGTGTGTGCCTGGATTCAGAGGGATACTGATCAATTAGCTGAGCAGGCTGAAAAATTTAACACACTCAGGGCTCAAATGGTTACAAAATCTAATACTGTAAATTAACATTAATTGAAAAATGTTGAGTCTGATTTGGAACTTAAAGCAAGTAATCTAAGGCATATGCATTAAATCTTTTATTTAAAAAATGTTAAAACATTGTGTAATTCCACTTAAATTTTACATTCATTAACCTACAGCCTTTAAATGTCCAGAGGTTCAGAGTTTTTCTTTTACTGTTCAGACTGATGGAATTTATTGTTGTAGTTAAGGGAGGTCATGTGTATTTGATATAATAAAATTTAGACGAGCAGAAATGTTATGTCTTTTGTCCAGTTCTGGCCTGAATTATCAGTATGTTAATATGTCTAGCATTTAGCATCTAGTTTACTGGAACTCTGATAAATACATGTTTTAAATAACTGCAAATAATATTTGACATTCTAAGATTTCTAATTCAGTTCAGATTTTGTTTAAATATTTTTAATGGGATATGGTTATTTTATTTTAAAAATCTATCATACACACACAAACACACACACACACACACATACACACACACACATAGCTGCATAGCTGCAGACCAGTCAGGGTGCCCATGCTGACCCCTGATGGAATGTTCCTAGGTAGCTGAAATCAAGCTGAATATGCAAGTGATCCCAACCTTTTGAGCATTAGTATATATATATATATCCGACGCTTTGCATTCCACTTGGTGATGTATGGCTTGGATGCAGCTGCTCGGCCATGGAAACCCATTCCATGAAGCTCTCTGCGCACTGTTCTTGAGCTAATCTGAAGGCCACATGAAGTTTGGAGGTCTGTAGCGATTGACTCTGCAGAAAGTTGGCGACCTCTTCGCACTATGCGCCTCAGCATCCGCTGACCCCGCTCCGTCAGTTTACGTGGCCTACCACTTCGTGGCTGAGTTGCTGTCGTTCCCAAACACTTCCACGTTCTTATAATACAGCTGACAGTTGACTGTGGAATATTTAGGAGCGAGGAAATTTCACAACTGGATTTGTTGCACAGGTGGCATCCTATCACAGTTCCACGCTGGAATTCACTGAGCTCCTGAGAGCGACCCATTCTTTCACAAATGTTTGTAAAAACAGTCTGCATGCCTAGGTGCTTGATTTTATACACCTGTGGCCATGGAAGTGATTGGAACACCTGATTCTGATTATTTGGATGGGTGAGCGAATACTTTTGGCAATATAGTGTGTATATATATATATATATATACAGTTGGTTCTCAGTTGTACAGTTCCTTATGTATATCATGCATATTATATATACTGTCACTGTCACATACACTTCGAGGAATGCAGTGCAGAAGCTGGATGAGGAGCTGCAATTTGGGAAGTCAGAACTGCTGGTGCTTCAAATCGAGCAGAAGAGAAGCTTGGGGAAGGAAATGAAGGACAAGATCAGAAAAAGAAAAGAAAGATAAATTAATTGATATAGTGAGTAATCTGACTATTTTGACATACTGATGCCATTGTACTTGATGTCTACCTGTAGCTGGATAGCCTCCAGTCCATACAGGATAATGTGATTGCATCCTCATCTTTAATGCTATCATGAAGCCTACAAAAGGAAGGTCAGGATCATGAATCTTCAGCAGGTCCATCAGGTCAAAAGTTGTCCTGCATGGCTATTGGGCATGGTGGATTGGAGCATGAAAATGGAAATCCATACTTCCATAGCTCTATACTTCCTGCTCGCTTGTACTGTATGTGCTTGTCTCATTGTCATGTCCTTGGCATAATGTCTGTTTTTTTCTCTTCTTCTTCTTCTTCTTTTCCTCTGACTCTCTCTCTCACGCTTTAATTTTTGTCTCTCACTACGGTTTAAATGGGACATGGGACAGAATGTGTGATAGTCGTCTCAACTCACTGCCTTGATTATTGTGGTGATTGCTGTTGTCTTGTTATTGTTCTGTTACCCATCCCAACCCTTTTGTTGTGTCAATCAGTATGTGTCAATCATTATGAGTTCAATTTCATCCTGTCACCTTTTGTCATTTATGTTTCATCATTATTCCGCTGTTATTCTGATGGTGACTTGGTCCCCTGTATATAGGGGATAAGTGGACAGGTAAGATGTCACATGACATACATTGCACGACACCCAGAGCTGACCTTTAGACACACTAGGCAAGGAGTGATCGCCACCCCTGTACGTTTTGGTTTGGGTAGTAAGTGTAGCTAGGCAGGGCATGTTAATGATGATGATTTGTTTTGGTTAGTCAGGTTAGAATCATAATGTATGAGATAATCTAGAGTTTTGTTTTGTTCTTTTCTTTTCTTCCGTGACACTTGTGTTTACCATTTTTGGTTAAAGCAACGGTGGCCAATCTATACAGCTGTTTAATCCTGCCCGTCAAATATTTACAATATTGTCCAAAAAACCGCATTCATTTCTCCTTTTTCCTGCAATACCCTGCGTTTCAGTTGATTCCACTAGATGGCGCACTCCAAACACTACTGACTTTTGCTACACAGATATTCATTCTTCACGTTTGCTATTGCATTGAGCCCAGGTTTAACAATAAATGGGCCAAAGAAAAGAAACGTCGACCATGAGTGTCGAATTTTTAATAAGGAGAGGACATCTAAGTATTTTTCACCGCCGTATGTAAGGCCGTATGTCATATTTGCCAGTAAACTTCTGTGGTTTTCAAAAATTTCAATATTTGCCACCAATTTTAACCAAGCATCCTTATTATGCTCAGGGGCGGATTTAGTGGATTGGGGGATTCCAGGTATTGGGAATCTCGCGCATGTGCAGTAAGATAGGAACGTTCCACTATTCATGAATCATGGGGGGCGCATTTGAAAAGATGTAACAATAACGGTAAAATCTTAATGGTTATAGACAGACCATACAATATATGATAGAAGAGTAATAAGTACTATATGATTTATATAGGCTACTTGGTATTGCTTACCTCGCTTACTGGTTAAAGTTTTCACGTGTAATTTACACCGGTCAGGCATAACATTATGACCTGCCTAATATTGTGCTTCGTCCCCATTTTGCTGGCATCAAGATGTTAGCAAGAGATCCCTTACGTCTTATTGTAACTTTATATCCTAAGGAAACAAATTCTACTTTCTCAGCCCATAATCCACTTTCAATTTATGCTTCAGTAGTTAATCTTCAGCCATTTTACACCGCCAGGCTGAGACTGTGTACTAACTTGGGCCAGTCTGAGAGATCTCTTACAAATAAACCAAAGAGGGAGACAGCTGTGGTTCCGATGGGGAAGTCCAAAACGAACATCATTCATGTGAAGACTATGGAAATGATAGATTAACGCTTGGTTTAAGGATCACTGTTCAATATAAATAGTACGATAGTGTACATACTGGTCAGATTGTTCTGAGGTTAGTTGATAAGTAAAATGTGACCTTGACCTGAGTTTAGTCAGAAGGTCTGTCCATCTGGCCTCCAATGCATGTAAACTGAGCAGGCAGTTCTCTCACTATTTGCAAAGGTGATTGATAACAGTAACAGTAGGGTTTGCCATTGTGCATGCTCTCTAACAGAATGGATATCAGGCACCGGATCCAGTCAGTCCATGGCCAAATGCACACACACAGATGACTGACTGGTACTATCATAAGTTACGGTGGAAGCCATGAGCTTATCATCTTGGAGTTGGACTCCATAATCTAGTAAAGGGCAGCAGTAAAGGGGCATAGGTGCACATTACATGCTGGACTACAGACAGATGCATATGTCTACATTTTGGGGTGATTGAACATAGCATGTGTTATGTTCAGAATCCTAAATGGCATTAATTATATCTAGTACCTTTGGCTCATGGAAATGTAGGACATTTAGGAACCATTTCTGCCCAGTAGACTGCTCAGACAGCTTGTTTTGAAGTTGTTTTGAATTATGTTAAGTATTCTAAACTGTTGGTTATAGCTTGTTGATCATCAAGTTTTCATACCAATGAAGCCGGAGCCACACCTGATATCAGCAGTTTAATCAGTTGATCTTGGCTTCCATTAGAATCAGCCATGACTTCTGCTTGATGGCTTCTGAAAGAGGAGACTTGATAGATTTTGATAGGAGTCGATCACCAGTTTTGGATGATTTCCAACTTGACTTTGATGGAAAGTCTCAGCATGCACACAAGAGGCTGTATTATTAAAAAATTTCAAGTAATTTTTTAAATGTCCCATTATCATAAGCTGTTACGCAGTGTGAAACTATTTAAAATGTTCTTTTACATTTATTTTTTAACCTGCATCATTTACAGAACAGAACATTATTCTGATTCATCCAAATCATCATCCTGCACAAACTGATGAATACTATGCTTTTGATTTTACATTTTACAGTTGCTTACATTGCTGGTCATATTGGCTGACCTTGTGGCTAAACTCAGGTCAAGGTCTTTTGTTTACTTATCAATCGATAATGCAACATTCTGACCAGTACACACCCTATGGTACTATTTATACTGAATAGTGACCCAGAGACCAGCTGTCAGTCTGTCATGGAGGAAAGGGACACTGGATTTCCTTGTATAAATAGAGACTAAGATGTTTTGTTTCCTCATGACATTGTGGCATTTGTTGTTTAAGTGTCTCTCATCACCCCTGACAATTTAGAGGGTAAAACAGAACAGAAGCTGACATTACAATTATTTCAAAGTGTTTATTCTTTCATTGAATTATTTCTGTCGGGAACGTAGATTCTCTGGCAAGGATTCCTTAGGGTACCATTGCTTTTCCTTCTTTATGCCTGTACCTGGAATTGAGAGATACAATGTCAGAGGGTCAGTGATCATTACAGCAATGTGTTTTTGAGCACACAATGACATTTTAACAACACTTTACCAATTAGGTTCTGTACTTATTTTATTATTATTTATATTAGGGATGTGTGGATATTGGGATGATACTATAATCAACAATTAGTGCCTTCTTGTAGCGGATACCGGATATTAATAACCAATATATGTACTTTTCTTTTTATTTTAAAGATTATACTCCATATCTAAAAAGTTTAGAAGTCAGTGATTAATTTTACATAGCCATGACACAGGTAAATCAGACATGACAATTATTGTAAACATAGTTGGTATTTAAAACAAGGGAAGTTTCTTTCCATTTTATTTTTGAACCTTAGATTTCTAAACTAGATTTTTCCCAATGTGCACACACACACAGAGTTGCTTTGCTAGCTCAGTACACTTATAGCTAGTTCACAACTAGCTGTAAATTATGTGCTACACAGCTAGCAACATCACACTCCTCCACAGTCTTAGCCATAGTGTGAGCTTTGATCAGGTATGAGAGTCATCACAATATTGCACAGAGCCAACAAAGCAACATTAGAAAAGTAGCAGTGACATGGGAGACCATAACAGAACTCTAAATGCTCAAAGAGCTGGATGGAGTCTCTGAGCCTCCACAAGTGAAAATCATTGGTCATCGGGAGCAATAAAAACTCTTCATCTTGTCTGTGATGGCTTTAGCATTTGTACTGCCATTTTAAGTCCCTTCTGGACAAATCCATCTGCTGCTGCTTATGTTTTCTTTCTAATGCTCGCTAAACCATTTGTAAAGAGATTACAGTTAGTGGACTCGCTCATCAGAACCACAGCTCTCTTCCTCCCTGGTTTGCTCCACGCTCCCCTCTGTAGACGATCTCTCATCGGACTTGTCCAAGTTAGTCCACTGCCTCACCCTGGAGAAGTAAAAAGGCTGATGTTTAACTACGGAAGCATAACGTGTAGGTGAACTGAAGGTGGATTATGGTCTTAGGAATATAAGGAAATTACGATTTATGATTTCCTTAAAAGAAGTAAAACTAAGCAGAATAAGGGTAAAACAAGACACTTGTGTTACTCATTGTTTCCTATAGTTACTGTTCTTGTTACAATACTTTCCACCTATACATGTTATTATTATAGCCATGATACAAACTACTGACAAAAATGAGCTTTACCTCCTGTTGCACTTTGGAGCGGGGACACTTGGAGGCTTAGGCAATACCGGAATGGATCTGAGAGCATCCAGAAAAAAAGAAAAAGAAGCCCAGGACAGAGTTAATTTATAGTACTCAGTCATGTAGAATACATTAAAATGGATTTAAAGCTCAAAATGCAAACATACGGTCCAGGAGTACTCATGCTGACAGGACGATCACAGGAGAGGCAGTTGAACTTTGTCAAACACTCTCTGTTAGGAAGAGGGAGAAAAAAATACATTAATGTGAAGACATGGTAGAAGAAGAAGAGAACGGGAATAATATGATTCCAAGGTTTGACAAGTCAAAACACTGGCTGCTGTATTTTTATGTACTACATTCTGCAAATAGATTTTATCTATAAAAAAGCACAACAAAAGAGCATGCCAATTATCTGGTCTGGAGAAAGGTTTTATATCTATATCATTTTTATATATCGATATAGTGCTAGCTAATACAGGGCCAAAAGTAACAGGGCAGAACCAATCAGTCTCAAAATCTACTGTGGAATTCATCATATGCCATAGACAAATAAAATGAAAATGTCCCTGCAACAGCAGCACATGGCTGTTAATCACCAAAGCTGTATCTCTGAAAATGTAGGATCCAAAAGTACAGTTGAAAAAGGGTTGGACAGTTTATTGGTCGTTATTAGGTACTAAATTTGGCCTGCAATCACATAGTTTAACCAGAAAACGGTGAACACAATGGCATAGGTGAAACTATGCTGGCTTTAAATGGGGCAAGCACATAATGTACATGTGAGCAGGAAGCATGGAGCTTTAATTAAAAAGAAAAGCATCATAATATAGAAGCATCTTTCAGAGTGTGGCTAAAGAGGGAGAAGCTATAAAGGAGTTTAAGTTTTTAAAGAACATTTAGTGTTCTTTTTGCTCTAGCATACGATTTACCTTACAGCGGACTTATTGACTGAAATCAAATGTGCTAGACCAGGGGTGTCAAACTCATTTTAAGGTGAGGGCCAGATGAGAAGAAATGTGACCATGTGCGGGCCGAATCTCCCTTTTTTTTTTTTAAATCATAGTGCACCAAATTACAAATTAATTTGCAAAAAAAAAAACCTAGAAAGACACAATATTCTGTAAAACTGCATTTAATAAGTCCTCAGAAACTGTTCATTAACACTCATTCCTTTTTGAAAATAAAATGTTGTCTAAGTAATGGCAATCAAAACCCTTTCCTTTGAACATGAATATTATTTGTCATACTTTTTAGTAATGAGAAAATAAGAAATAAAAAAATGCTACAGACTCTGTACAGACAGTTACATTAAATATGAAGCTATAGGCTACAATATAATTTACAAACTACAAAAACACTTCACAATTTTAAAAAACTGCCTTTAACATATTTAACAACTCAATAGCTTATATGTAAAAAAAAAAAATAATATACAAAATAAATTCTTTATGGTTAATGCAAATGAAAAATTAAAAAAAAAAAAATCATTCACTTTGGATATGAACATTAACTATACACCAGAAATGAGAACTTTTCTTTAACAAATAAAAATCTAGATTGCATTTGTAATGCATTAAGTTAGACATACGCACGTATACATACGTACGATTTTAATTCCTGCTTCCTGACTTCTCTTTTCTTCGACCAGTGCATCAACATCAGCAACCAGTTTTTGAGCCGTCGCCACTCTCATTATGTCATTGAGATGTCTGTGTGTGAGTCGAGAGCGCAGGTTGGACTTGTTAATGTTCATTACAGAAAATGCCTGCTCACAGAGATATGTCGTCCCTCGGCTTGTGAGCAGATTAAACATACCGGCTTGCCGTTGACCTCACAGAAGAAATACTTCTCTTTCCATTTCTCCTGAAACATCCGCCCTTCCAGATCAATTTTTCTTTTTTTGGACATTTTTAAAATTGCGGGTGCTTTCCACACATCTTCAATTAGCCGCCGCTTTAGAATGCGCATGCGTGTTAGAGGTTCCGGCAGAAGCGCAATAGGAGCGCAATTAAATGATCAATGATAAAATAAAAAAAATGAATAAAACCAAACAATATTGCAGCGAATACCATAGACTTTATTTAATACTACTACTACTAATAATAATGATAAAAAAGATTTAATGTTTAATATTATTTATTCAAATCATCCAGCGGGCCGTATTGTACGCCTTAGTGGGCCGTATTCGGCCTGCGGGCCGTATGTTTGACACCCCTGTGCTAGACCAAGCAATCACTAAACAATTTTGACAGGAACGGTAAACCTGTACAATTATATCTTAGCAACCTGTTCTTCCTCAGGCCCAACAAAAAAAGGTTTTTCATGTTAAGTCACAGATCTGCTCTGTTTACCTTGCAGTCTAGATCCTGGAAAATCTTCTCATTGGCATTTTGACAGGTCTCCTTATAGTCACAGAAGTTGCAGTAAAGATCCCGTAACTTCTTCTTCAGCTTGGCTGCTGCTGTATCATGCAGGAGGACCTTGTTCTCCAGTGTCTGCATGTCCGCTCTCTGAATGAGGGAGAAAAATTTCACCCACTGAAAGTGACATTGGATGGACTTTGTATTTGATAATGTGTTACAATTTAGGACACTCACAATGTCTTCAACAATTTTTGTGATCTCCTTGTCTGCCATCTTCTCATCCCGCTCCTTCATAATCTTGTACAGCTCCTGAGAGACAAGCATATTATTACATGTATTTTTCTGTGTGTATAATAGTGGTACTCTAATGCCAGTGCCGTATTTTCCGTGACTAATACAAACTCAGTATTCCTTACCTGGGTTTGACTTTGTCCCTGCTTCTGATGCTTCAGCAGCTTGTTGGTGGTTCTGTGGAGCTTCTCACATTCAGCCTGTAGTTTCAGAACAGCCTCCTGTGCATCCTGCATTTCCTTCTCTGAGCTTTCCTTCTGTTCGCTGAGTGCCAGCATTTCCTGCTTCACATTTTGGAGCTCCTCATGCAGGCTCTGCACTTCATTCCTGTCAAAGTGTATATTACAGTGTAAGAAAGATTGTGAGGATGTATTTAGTAGACAATTGTGGAACGGAGGATTCTACAATTGTTTTTTTTTTACTATCAGCTCAGGTTTTTACATACATACATATTTCTCATAACATTAATGTAACTTTGCTAACCATTCTACAACTTTTTTTACTACCTGTTCAGATTTTCAAGTATTTTTTAAATACTTCTCTTGGAAGGTTCATTATGGTTAGAAAGACTGGTGTATAATCCCACCCACAGACAGTTGTGGAATTGATTACACAGATTACACAGAGTTAAAGGTTACAAGTACACATGTATTGTACAACTAGCTAATATTTTAATTTGCATCTATATAAAAATACTTCCTCAGATTCTTAGATAGAAAATGTAAATGTTAACATTTCCGAGTAAGAGAAGGATCTACAACTGTTCCCACTGTTGCTTCCTGTAGCCTGAGAATGGAATTTACCTGAGGTCAGCTGTTTGCAGATGAGGCTGCTGCTCCGATCCACTGATATTGTCTCTGCCCTGGCTGACTGTCACCTGAAACTCCTCCAGCATATTTTCTATTTCTCCTAAGCAAAAAAATTCAAATACAGAACAATTAATACATGCTTCCAATACCCAGATTTGGACCAGCTACATATGCACAGCAGGAAAAGGGGCTTAAATATCAGACAAATCACAGTATATGAATTGTGTTCTTTTAATGTTTTAATCTATAAGACTTCTGTAATTAGTCTTTTAAACATAGTTGTCAAACTGTAGTTTATGAAATTCATATTATACAGTTATATGCCAATATGCTGCCATTTTTGGCCTCAGTAGTTGCATAAGCATGTCACCTTCCAGGCGCACCACACGAGCCTCCAGGCTCTTCTGCGTCTCCTTTAGTTGAACTACGTCCAGCAGAGCTTTGGGTGACTCTGGGTCCTGCTCAACCCCACTGTAGACCTGGGACAGGGCTCCATCAGATACGTTTGTCAAAGAGTCTCTTAGGGTAGGAGAGACATTAATCCCTCTACTTGTATCTGAGAACCCGGTGTCAGTGATGCTGTCTTTCAGTTCCTGTATGGAAATGGATCATATATCCACCATTATGTCATCTTGAGAGGACACGATTCTCTAAATTAAGACTACATGCAATGCAATCAAATCTAGCATTTGTTTGCTAAACATCTCGGCTGGTATGTTATGTTCATTTCGGTAAATTATCACATTCTATTCAATCTGTTTTAATTAAGCAGGGTTTTATAAAGTACGAGTTATTCAAACTACACAAATTGCACACAGTGCTAATCCATCATCTTACCTTCAACATGTTTTGTCTCTCGATGACGAGAGCCGCTCGCATGTCTTCCATAGTCACACACTGCATAAACAAGATAATGAACAGGTTCAGCTTTTGTTGCATTTTACTGTTTTCTGTCACCTGTGTTACACTCTGTGTAAATGAACAGACTTCAGTATGAACTGATGTTCTCACTTTGACTATGTGGAATGTATTCGATAAAAAGAAGTGAAGTATATGTATGTGCTCACCTGATTAAGCTGATTTTGGAGTGTCTCCATTTCTTTCTTCAGCATGTTTATCTCCTCCCTGAGCTCCTGATTCTCTTTATTCTTTGATTTTTGCATCAGACTTGTAGACTGAGAATGGAAAATATGGGCCTTCAGATACTTATTAAGGTTTCAGTTTAAGTTTCTACACTAAGATTTCTCAGACAGAATGTTATACATTTCAACATCACAGTGACTAACAGTAAAATAGTAAAGTTTAATGTGGAGGCTAATTTAAACAACATGTAAAACGGGGTAGAAAACATTACAGGTATTTGTGTAGTATTAGATTTCTGCTGAACAATAAGAGGAGATCCAGATGTTAGAAGAATGGCTAAAGAATGAGGTCTTACCTTGGACACTGCTTGCTCCAATTGTTTGCTCGTGTCTGAGATGGAGAGGCTCAGCGGCTGCGACTCATCTTCATCCCAGCCGACGTCCGCTGTCTCTCTCCTGTCCACGGTCTCCATCCTGTCCCCTCTCTCCATCCTGTCCGCTCTCTCCATCCTATCCGCTCTCTCTCCCTCCTGTCCGCTCTCTCCATCCTGTCCCCTCTCTCTCCCTCCTGTCCGCTCTCTCCATCCTGTCCCCTCTCTCTCCCTCCTGTCCGCTCTCTCCATCCTGTCCCCTTTCTCCATCCTGTCCGCTCTCTCCATCCTGGCCGCTGTCACCCCACTGCCCGCTCTCTCCATCTCGGCACCACGCCGGTTTTTTAACCCGAGCAGTAGACCTCGTAGAGCTTTGAGGTCCAGGACGCTCTTTTTACTGCCCGGGATAGACGTGTCCAACAAGTCTAGCAGAGTTTTTTTTTTTTGGCTTTTTTTTTATGGTGTTGGGAGTTCATTACAGTTCTGTCTCTTGAACATGAAAATGAAAATGCTTGCATATGAAGCTAATACTGACGCGTTGATACTCTGATGTAAGGTTCTGTTCTAACCCAGATAGCAAAATAGGTCTGGCCCACACAATGCACTTACACTTGGCCCAGATGCCGCAAAGAATGACAGTCCTTTGCTGGCCCATATCTGGTTTGCCAGAGATGGGCGATGCATGGGCCAGCACTGGGCCACACTGCTGGTTCCTTTCCATATCACTTACACCCCTGTTCCACTTGAAAAGTGAAAAGTTGAAATACAGCCCTGCAGGAGAAAAGAAAATTTAAGATGAATTGTAATAAGTAATAAATGATAAATATTGATTATTTACATATTTTTAAAGATACAATAGATGAGTGGTTCTCAAACATTTCCAAGTCAACAACCCCCACATTGATATGCATGTAGCGGAGGACCCTCATATGACAGGGTATGGTGCCAGGGACCCCCCCAGATGATTTGTGGTATTAAAATTTGGAACATTTTTGAAAACTGTTAAGATTTCAAAACAAAGCAATGTGAGACACTTATTAATGTTCAAATACAGCCCTGCAATGCAAATAAAATATAAAAACTGAGGCAACTTAATAATAAACTACATAAAATGCAGCATATACACACACACACACACACACATATATATATATATATATATATATATATACACACATACATATACATAATATATATATATAGTGGTCCTCGAACAAACCTAGTCAATAGTGAGGATCCGTGTCCCCGTGCTCTCGGAAGCCAACGAGAATATGGAGTCAAGCCGTGCAGGTCGTGTACGAGTCTATCGCGACATTTGTTTTGTTATCGCTTTACGGACAGTGCGCGTGCAGTTTTTATTCCCGCTTCACAGACGAAGCGGGAATAATTGGCGGGAAAAATACGCTAGCTACTTTGACTGTGTGTTATAACTCGACAATCCCGTCCAACTATCGTGGGAATGTGGGAATATTATATAATGAAATTATTATATAATATTAATATAATGTTCCTCCTTTCTATAGCCGGGCAACTATTGTTTAAACATCTAAACAGAATTCCAGCATAGAAGCTAACGATCTGTCCCACAGACTCCGGCCACCCAAAATACAAAAACCGTTTGCTCACTTCAGGGCTTCATTACCAGATATTGCACGGAGTGAGTGACGTTTCTCACAAAGCTTCTCTTCAACATTATATGAAACTCGGACAGTCCAGCTTCCCCGTTCAAATGAAATACAGTTTAAGCTACAACTTGTTTCTTTAAAATATTCTGTAAAGATTAATAATACCGTGTACTCACCTCTCTGTTCTCTCTGCTCAAAACAGCGTATCCGATTCAGATCGCACTTCGAAGTAGCAGGAGCCAATGAGAGCGTAGGAATCGGGATCACATGTTGAGCGGCGGCCAATGAGAGCGAAGAACAAGATCGGTTGGTTGTCGTCAGTGGTTTGAAGCGCTCGACACGGCGTATCGTCTCCGCCCATCACTACTTTTCAGAATAATGAGAGTTTTAATATCTCAGCACACCGTCCTGCAATTCAATAGGTATAAGACCAGGGCCATTTTATTCACTTTTTCAAGCCATTTTTATTCACTTAATAAAAATAAAACAGAAATAAACGTTTTCTGTCAGTGTTGGAGCATGTGATGTGGTGTGAGTTTGAATGCACAAAATTGAAATAAACTCTGAAAGAGCTGAATTAGTGTGAGACACCACATAGAAAACATATGGGCAACATCAGCTCAATCACAATCGGGCCACATCTGTCAGGGACAGATCTGGGCCACATAAACCAAACCATACCCGGGCCACATCTGTCAGGGACAGATCTGGACCACATGAACCAAACCATAACCAGGCCACATCTGGCAGGGACAGATCTGGGCCACATGAACCAAACCATAACTGGGCCACATCTGGCATGGACAGATCTGGGCCACATAAACCAAACCATAACTGGGCCACCTCTGGCATGGACAGACCTGGGCCACATAAACCAAACCATAACCGGGCCACATCTGGCATGGACAGATCTGGGCCACATAAACCAAACCATAACCGGGCAACATCTGGCATGCCATCATATAAACAGTGCCATCACTGCCAGACCTGGTCCGCATCTGGTTGACATACCACTTGCCATACCAGCAATCAGCCGGCAGTGCCGGCTTAATGCCAGATCTGGCCCCGACCCGTCTGCTATGTGGGAAGGTTCTGTTCTGTTGCGTAATAAATTCGAATGTGTTACTATAGAGACCTGACCTGACAAGAACATTAAAACACTTCAACACCAAACCCTTAAATCACTCATGTCTGCCATGTCGAGACAAAAAGCGGCTAAGCTGCTAACTAGCTAGGTCAGTTTTTCTAACGAAGTTTATAACAGCTTGTTGCAGCAATAAACAAACATAAAAATGAAGGAATGAACACACATTACACTTTATAGTTACAATTTACTATGTTTACCAATGATTACTGCTTTGTTTTTCATCTGTCCCCTGTTTGTCATGAGCAGTAAAACTGACCACTGTTCTTACAAATTCTCCAGGTCCTGCACATTTTATTTATTTATTTTTTGCTACATATTTTGACCCCTTTTCAGCGGTGACTATATAATTTTTAGGTACATCTTTTCACACTTAGGTCAACTGAGAGACTCGTACACAACTATTTCAGAAGGTGCAAACGTTCATGAATGTTCAAGAAAGCAACACAAAACATTAAGATCCAGGGTAGACTGTTATTATTTCAGTCTATAACTTCATTCAGTCACACAAAAGGAAGAAAGTTGCTGGTCAGTCATCCTATAATGGGGTCAAACAAGAAATCACCTTAGTAGGGATCAAACCATGATGTTGTTGTGAACAGGGCAGAGGGTAAATGAGAGAGCAAAATAAATGAGAAATACAGAAATACATCTATGACATAATTTCCCCAAATTCATGTGTGACCATGCGGTTGATATGTCTGTCCAGGGTAAAAAGAAAAAAGCCAGATTGTAATGCAGTATAAAGTGTAATGAGAGGGTGATCTGTGAGTGGATTATAAGGATAAGTAAACATCACGGTCAATATTATTTACACACAAACAAATACTGACACATATCCATGCAGTAATTTATTTGATTTTTCTTATTGTAGTGAAAAGGAAAGATGCACAATAAACTGTTCTATGGTAAAAACAAAGCTCTGATTCCTCAGCCAGAGAAATCAGAAATAGAGGACAATGAAAGCAATAAATGTAGAGGATCTTTTTTTTTGGAACATCTCTTTATGTTCCAGGGCATGCAGGCTGCACTGATGATGATGATGATGATGATGATGATGATGAACCTGATGATGTACAAACAGTAATAGCTTAGTGACACAGACATTGCTTGTAGGAAGACAGGAGGTAAAACACAGCTCATGTGTATCCCAGATCAGACTCCAGATGCACTGACCAGCACCAAGGATCCAGATATCCAAATCTTGTGAGCGAGTCCCATCAAAACCTACTGAGTCTTCACTTCCAGGAGCACACTCACCTTCCAATCTCCTTGTCAGTTGATTTCTCCCTTAATGTTTGTTGTCTGCTGTGTGTGAGGATGCTAGGTCTACTGCTACACCTGCAAGATTTTTAAGTTGATATTGACCTAGCCATTCTTTTTTTGCGTAAACAAGCCATTCTCTAACCATTCTTCTAACATCTGGTACCAGGTCCAGTCAGTCCAGAGCCAAACACAAAGACACAGGTGAATGACAGGGACTATCCTAAGTTACAGTGCAAGCCATGACCTTGCTATCCTGGGGCCAATAGTAGGACTCCAACGTCTAGCTTATGAATTCTGTTAACTTTGATCAGCATCAGCAATAAAGGTACAAAGGTGCACAGTGCATGGTGGACTAGTGCACTTTGTCCCAGTGGCCTGTCCTTAGATGAGTTTCACTTGCATATGTCTGGGGTGATTTAATGAATAATCTTTGTAAGTCCTGTGGCAGCATGGCATTGATTTTATCTGATAACTTTAGCTCATGGAAAAGGAGGGCTTTTACAAACCAGCCCTGTAGAGCCATACAGGTACCAGCCTCCTTGTTCTAAACAGGTTTGTTGAGTAAAATCCTGTGTTTTAAACTGTGGGACATACTTACATTTTGGACCCTTATAAGGCGGAAGACGAGCATGCCACCTCGTCTGCCAGGTCAATATCAACTTAAAAATCTTGCAGATGTAGCAGTAGACCTAGCATCCTCACACAGCAGACAACAAACATAAAGGGAGAACTCAGCCCACAAGGAGATTGCAAGGTGAGTGTGCTCCTGGAAGTGAAGACTCAGTAGGTTTTGATGGGACTCGCTCACCAGATTTGGATATCTGGATCCTTCACTTTCTTGGAAAGAATCAGCATGCACACAGAAAAGCACCCAAGATGTTTGTACTACCTGTGACTTTTAGGGGGGTTTAGTTAGAACATTACATGCGGCATCATATCTTTAGAATACCAAGGTTTTCTTTTAAGTGTTTTCAATCCTTTGTCTGTGGGCCGTTTTTATTTTGTTTGTTTTTTTGGTAAAATGTAAAATCAAAAGCATAGTATTCATCAGTTTGTGCAGGATGATGATTTGGATGAATCAGAATAATGTTCTGTTCTGTAAATGATGCAGGTTAAAAAATAAATGTAAAAGAACATTTTAAATAGTTTCACACTGCGTAACAGCTTATGATAATGGGACATTTAAAAAATTACTTGAAATTTTTTAATAATACAGCCTCTTGTGTGCATACTTTCCATCAAAGTCAAGTTGGAAATCATCCAAAACTGGTGATCGACTCCTATCAAAATCTATCAAGTCTCCTCTTTCAGAAGCCATCAAGCAGAAGTCATGGCTGATTCTAATGGAAGCCAAGATCAACTGATTAAACTGCTGATATCAGGTGTGGCTCCAGCTTCATTGGTATGAAAACTTGATGATCAACAAGCTATAACCAACAGTTTAGAATACTTAACATAATTCAAAACAACTTCAAAACAAGCTGTCTGAGCAGTCTACTGGGCAGAAATGGTTCCTAAATGTCCTACATTTCCATGAGCCAAAGGTACTAGATATAATTAATGCCATTTAGGATTCTGAACATAACACATGCTATGTTCAATCACCCCAAAATGTAGACATATGCATCTGTCTGTAGTCCAGCATGTAATGTGCCCCTTTACTGCTGCCCTTTACTAGATTATGGAGTCCAACTCCAAGATGATAAGCTCATGGCTTCCACCGTAACTTATGATAGTACCAGTCAGTCATCTGTGTGTGTGCATTTGGCCATGGACTGACTGGATCCGGTGCCTGATATCCATTCTGTTAGAGAGCATGCACAATGGCAAACCCTACTGTTACTGTTATCAATCACCAAAGTGAGAGAACTGCCTGCTCAGTTTACATGCATTGGAGGCCAGATGGACAGACCTTCTGACTAAACTCAGGTCAAGGTCACATTTTACTTATCAACTAACCTCAGAACAATCTGACCAGTATGTACACTATCGTACTATTTATATTGAACAGTGATCCTTAAACCAAGCGTTAATCTATCATTTCCATAGTCTTCACATGAATGATGTTCGTTTTGGACTTCCCCATCGGAACCACAGCTGTCTCCCTCTTTGGTTTATTTGTAAGAGATCTCTCAGACTGGCCCAAGTTAGTACACAGTCTCAGCCTGGCGGTGTAAAATGGCTGAAGATTAACTACTGAAGCATAAATTGAAAGTGGATTATGGGCTGAGAAAGTAGAATTTGTTTCCTTAGGATATAAAGTTACAATAAGACGTAAGGGATCTCTTGCTAACATCTTGATGCCAGCAAAATGGGGACGAAGCACAATATTAGGCAGGTCATAATGTTATGCCTGACCGGTGTAAATTACACGTGAAAACTTTAACCAGTAAGCGAGGTAAGCAATACCAAGTAGCCTATATAAATCATATAGTACTTATTACTCTTCTATCATATATTGTATGGTCTGTCTATAACCATTAAGATTTTAACGTTATTGTTACATCTTTTCAAATGCGCCCCCCATGATTCATGAATAGTGGAACGTTCCTATCTTACTGCACATGCGCGAGATTCCCATACCTGGAATCCCCCAATCCAAGTCCGCCCCTGAGCATAATAAGCATGCTTGGTTAAAATTGGTGGCAAATATTGAAATTTTTGAAAACCACAGAAGTTTACTGGCAAATATGACATACGGCCTTACATACGGCGGTGAAAAATACTTAGATGTCCTCTCCTTATTAAAAATTCGACACTCATGGTCGACGTTTCTTTTCTTTGGTCCATTTATTGTTAAACCTGGGCTCAATGCAATAGCAAACGTGAAGAATGAATATCTGTGTAGCAAAAGTCAGTAGTGTTTGGAGTGCGCCATCTAGTGGAATCAACTGAAACGCAGGGTATTGCAGGAAAAAGGAGAAATGAATGCGGTTTTTTGGACAATATTGTAAATATTTGACGGGCAGGATTAAACAGCTGTATAGATTGGCCACCGTTGCTTTAACCAAAAATGGTAAACACAAGTGTCACGGAAGAAAAGAAAAGAACAAAACAAAACTCTAGATTATCTCATACATTATGATTCTAACCTGACTAACCAAAACAAATCATCATCATTAACATGCCCTGCCTAGCTACACTTACTACCCAAACCAAAACGTACAGGGGTGGCGATCACTCCTTGCCTAGTGTGTCTAAAGGTCAGCTCTGGGTGTCGTGCAATGTATGTCATGTGACATCTTACCTGTCCACTTATCCCCTATATACAGGGGACCAAGTCACCATCAGAATAACAGCGGAATAATGATGAAACATAAATGACAAAAGGTGACAGGATGAAATTGAACTCATAATGATTGACACATACTGATTGACACAACAAAAGGGTTGGGATGGGTAACAGAACAATAACAAGAGCTTCTCTTCTGCTCGATTTGAAGCACCAGCAGTTCTGGCTTCCCAAATTGCAGCTCCTCATCCAGCTTCTGCACTGCATTCCTCGAAGTGTATGTGACAGTGACAGTGTATATAATATGCATGATGTACATAATGAACTGTACAACTGAGAACCAACTGTATATATATATATATATATATATATATATATATATATATATATATATATATATATATGTATATATACACTATATTGGCAAAAGTATTCACTCACCCATCCAAATAATCAGAATCAGGTGTTCCAATCACTTCCATGGCCACAGGTGTATAAAATCAAGCACCTAGGCATGCAGACTGTTTTTACAAACATTTGTGAAAGAATGGGTCGCTCTCAGGAGCTCAGTGAATTCCAGCGTGGAACTGTGATAGGATGCCACCTGTGCAACAAATCCAGTCGTGAAATTTCCTCACTCCTAAATATTCCACAGTCAACTGTCAGCTGTATTATAAGAACGTGGAAGTGTTTGGGAACGACAGCAACTCAGCCACGAAGTGGTAGGCCACGTAAACTGACGGAGCGGGGTCAGCGGATGCTGAGGCGCATAATGCGAAGAGGTCGCCAACTTTCTGCAGAGTCAATCGCTACAGACCTCCAAACTTCATGTGGCCTTCAGATTAGCTCAAGAACAGTGCGCAGAGAGCTTCATGGAATGGGTTTCCATGGCAGAGCAGCTGCATCTAAGCCATACATCACCAAGTGGAATGCAAAGTGTCGGATGCAGTGGTGTAAAGCACGCCGCCACTGGACTCTAGAGCAGTGGAGACGCGTTCTCTGGAGTGACGAATCGCGGCTCTCCATCTGGCAATCTGATGGACGAGTCTGGGTTTGACGGTTGCCAGGAGAACAGTACTTGTCTGACTGCATTGTGCCAAGTGTAAAGTTTGGTGGAGGGGGGATTATGGTGTGGGGTTGTTTTTCAGGAGCTGGGCTTGGCCCCTTAGTTCCAGTGAAAGGAACTCTGAATGCTTCAGCATACCAAGACATTTTGGACAATTCCATGCTCCCAACTTTGTGGGAACAGTTTGGAGCTGGCCCCTTCCTCTTCCAACATGACTGTACACCAGTGCTCAAAGCAAGGTCCATAAAGACATGGATGACAGAGTCTGGTGTGGATGAACTTGATTGGCCTGCACAGAGTCCTGACCTCAACCCGATAGAACACCTTTGGGATGAATTAGAGCGGAGACTGAGAGCCAGGCCTTCTCGTCCAACATCAGTGTGTGACCTCACAAATGTGCTTCTGGAAGAATGGTCAAAAATTCCCATAAACACACTCCTAAACCTTGTGGACAGCCTTCCCAGAAGAGTTGAAGCTGTTATAGCTGCAAAGGGTGGACCGACGTCATATTGAACCCTATGGATTAGGAATGGGATGTCACTTAAGTTCATATGCGAGTCAAGGCAGGTGAGCGAATACTTTTGGCAATATAGTGTATGTTATGTTTCGGTCATGAAAAGTAATGTACTCTAGAATAGGATGCATGTCCATGGGATGAAATTAAATATCTGCAATTTCAATATTTGTTTCTCAAGATATCCACAAGACCTAGCTCATAAGATTGTATATTACACTCTTTTTTATTTGGGAGAAGGGGGAATTTAAAATAGGTTGTCTGTCCATAAATGGGGACATAAAACAATTGAAATCTTCCCCTTATTGATAATATTCCAGAGCTATGCTGTTATTGCATTAAAAACTTTATCCACCCGTAATATCTTAAGTTTCTCATGTTCTGCATGTTTGCTTCAACGGACAGAGAATGTCTAGAGGATGCCCTGAACATTATAATATACATACACATTATTAAGACTGCCTCCATATATCATTATATGTCAATGTCCATCCACTTTAAAATAAACTATATAACTGCTTATTTATTACTAGACTGCTTTGAGTATTTCAGAAACTGTTGATCTCCTGAGAAAACATCCTGTGTGTGGAGAGTCTGCAGGCTAACACACCTTGTTAATGAAAGAGATCAGAAGAGAATGACCAGACATGTCTGACAGGAAGTCTAGAGTTACTTGTCAGAAAAGCACATCAGGTTCCACTAATGTCAGCCAAGAACACAATACTGTATAAGGTTTAGAAGCAAAATAATTTGACTTTTTTAATTCACACTTATTAGTGAATTCCACACTTCAGTGTTCTTTGTGGCTATTTATCAACCTCCAAAGTATATAAGAAGTAATTGAACAAAATGCTGCCTTTTGCATGTCCTAGTTATCATAAAATTCATATCACACTTGATTATCTTTCAACAATATTTTTATTGATTTTTAAACAGAGACATGACATACAAGGTAAATGTGAGGTGTGCTTTTCAAGGTACACTTGTATTATCTTATTTATAAACCCCTAACACACACCCCTATACCCCCCACCACACCCAACTCCAAGCCAGCCTTACATGTCTAAAAATGGCTAAACACCAAGCATAATTGAAGAAAGAAAAGAGAAACAAAATTAAATACATTGAAAAAGAAAAAATGAACTGGAGCTGGAAGTCTAGGTTATGTGCAAAGAAAGAGAGAGAGAAAATAAAAAAAATAAAAAGCCATACACCTGAGAAAACAAACCAATTAAATAAATAAAAGCTTTGAGTAAACATGTGTATAAAATATAAAATATCTAAATAAATATAAGCTGTCTAAACTGTGAAAAGGTATTGCTTTAAAAAATGAAACAAAAGAAAAGGAAGAAGAAAGTAGAAGAAGGTGAAATACACTATATTGCCAAAAGTATTCGCTCACCTGCCTTGACTCGCATATGAACTTAAGTGACATCCCATTCCTAATCCATAGGGTTCAATATGACGTCGGTCCACCCTTTGCAGCTATAACAGCTTCAACTCTTCTGGGAAGGCTGTCCACAAGGTTTAGGAGTGTGTTTATGGGAATTTTTGACCATTCTTCCAGAAGCGCATTTGTGAGGTCACACACTGATGTTGGACGAGAAGGCCTGGCTCTCAGTCTCCGCTCTAATTCATCCCAAAGGTGTTCTATCGGGTTGAGGTCAGGACTCTGTGCAGGCCAGTCAAGTTCATCCACACCAGACTCTGTCATCCATGTCTTTATGGACCTTGCTTTGTGCACTGGTACACAGTCATGTTGGAAGAGGAAGGGGCCAGCTCCAAACTGTTCCCACAAAGTTGGGAGCATGGAATTGTCCAAAATGTCTTGGTATGCTGAAGCATTCAGAGTTCCTTTCACTGGAACTAAGGGGCCAAGCCCAGCTCCTGAAAAACAACCCCACACCATAATCCCCCCTCCACCAAACTTTACACTTGGCACAATGCAGTCAGACAAGTACCGTTCTCCTGGCAACCGTCAACCCCAGACTCGTCCATCAGATTGCCAGATGGAGAAGCTCGATTCGTCACTCCAGAGAACGCGTCTCCACTGCTCTAGAGTCCAGTGGCGGCGTGCTTTACATCACTGCATCCGACGCTTTGCATTCCACTTGGTGATGTATGGCTTGGATGCAGCTGCTCGGCCATGGAAACCCATTCCATGAAGCTCTCTGCGCACTGTTCTTGAGCTAATCTGAAGGCCACATGAAGTTTGGAGGTCTGTAGCGATTGACTCTGCGGAAAGTTGGCGACCTCTTCGCACTATGCGCCTCAGCATCCGCTGACCCCGCTCCGTCAGTTTACGTGGCCTACCCCTTCGTGGCTGAGTTGTTGTCGTTCCCAAACACTTCCACGTTCTTATAATACAGCTGACAGTTGACTGTGGAATATTTAGGAGCGAGGAAATTTCACGACTGGATTTGTTGCACAGGTGGCATCCTATCACAGTTCCACACTGGAATTCACTGAGCTCCTGAGAGCGACCCATTCTTTCACAAATGTTTGTAAAAACAGTCTGCATGCCTAGGTGCTTGATTTTATACACCTGTGGCCATGGAAGTGATTGGAACACCTGATTCTGATTATTTGGATGGGTGAGTGAATACTTTTGGCAATATAGTGTAGATTGATGCATATATTAATAAATAAATGAAACTTAAAGCTTAAAGGGTAAGTACCTGGTGGCTGGGCGGTGATGGGTTAGGCGGGTTGTTTATTCGGGTTTGGTAAATAAGCAAGGCAGATGGGTCGTATTTAGGCGTTTAGGTTGGGGCAGGTTTGTGTGAGGCAAGGCTGGGAAGGGATAGGCCATGCATGAGAGATCCAGGTGGTGATGTGAAAGTACATTTTGTAAAGTTAATTTTTCCACCATGAATTACAAGTTTTTAAGGCATTTTACTCCAAGATTTATGATATGTTAGCCTTAGCATGTCAGAAATAGGTAAACGGTGAAGAACTTCCCTGGCTATAGTTAGCTGTGACATGAATGAATCTGCGCAGGGGCCATGAATCTCCTTCTGTTCACAACATCTGCAATTAAGTCTCATTGGCTTTGTGAATTCTAATAATCAACTAATGATAAGAAATTTATATACATCCACGTCGAGCAGAATGACAGGAAACTCTTGCATCTCTTTTAGACTGGATATTCATTCACTTGAGCATAGTAAATATTGGCTTGCTCGCTTCTGTAATTTACCATTTTATCAGGGCAAAGCCTGTTAAAGTAAGTGAGAGGAGATCCAAGCTGACTGACTTCAGGGGGAACAATGTCAGAGATGGTAAATGGTGTAATATCCACCTTCAGCCATGGATTATGTTTACCCAAGGTGCTGGTCAGTGCATCTGGAGTCTGATCTGGGATACACATGAGCTGTGTTTTACCTCCTGTCTTCCTACAAGCAATGTCTGTGTCACTAAGCTATTAGTGTTTGTACATCATCAGGTTAATTATCATCATCATCATCAGTGCAGCCTGCATGCCCTGGAACATAATCAAGATCCTCTACATTTATTGCTTTCATTGTCCTCTATTTCTGATTTCTCTGGCTGAGGAATCAGAGCTTTGTTTTTACCATAGAACAGTTTATTGTGCATCTTTCCTTTTCACTACAATAAGAAAAATCAAATAAATAAATTACTGCATGGATATATGTCAGCATTTGTTTGTGTGTAAATAATATTGACCGTGATGTTTACTTATCCTTATAATCCACTCACAGATCACCCTCTCATTACACTTTATACTGCACTACAATCTGGCTTTTTTCTTTTTACCCTGGACAGACATATCAACCGCATGGTCACACATGAATTTGGGGAAATTATGTCATAGATGTATTTCTGTATTTCTCATTTATTTTGCTCTCTCATTTACCCTCTGCCCTGTTCACAACAACATCATGGTTTGATCCCTACTAAGGTGAATTCTTGTTTGACCCCATTACATGATGACTGACCAGCAACTTTCTTCCTTTTGTGTGACTGAATGAAGTTATAGACTGAAATAATAACAGTCTACCCTGGATCTTAATGTTTTGTGTTTCTTTCTTGAACATTCATGAACATTTGCACCTTCTGAAATAGTTGTGTACGAGTCTCTCAGTTGACCTAAGTGTGAAAAGATGGACCTAAAAATTATATAGTCACCGCTGAAAAGGGGTCAAAATATGTAGCAAAAATTAAATAACAAAATGTGCAGATTTGTAAGAACAGTGGTCAGTTTTACTGCTCATGACAAACAGGGGACAGATGAAAAACAAAGCAGTAATCATTGGTAAACATAGTAAATTGTAACTATAAAGTGTAATGTGTGTTCATTCCTTCATTTTTATGTTTGTTTATTGCTGCAACAAGCTGTTATAAACTTCGTTAGAAAAACTGACCTAGCTAGTTAGCAGCTTAGCCGCTTTTTGTCTCGACATGGCAGACATGAGTGATTTAAGGGTTTGGTGTTGAAGTGTTTTAATGTTCTTGTCAGGTCAGGTCTCTATAGTAACACATTCGAATTTATTACGCAACAGAACAGAACCTTAGAACAGAACCTTACGTCAGAGTATCAACGCGTCAGTATTAGCTGTTCATTTTCAAAGAGAAGCTACGATGAGTGGACTTCATGCGAAAATGTCGAAAAAAACTTTGCAAGAGTTTTTGGACACGTCTATCCCGGACGGTAAAAAGGGCGTCCTGGACCTCAAAGCTCTACGAGGTCTACTGCTTGAATTAATAAACCGGCGTGGTGCCGAGATGGAGAGAGGGGGCAGTGGGGTGACAGCGGCCAGGATGGAGAGCGAGGGCAGCGGGAAGAGAGGGGACAGGATGGAGAGAGCGGACAGGATGGAGACCGCGGACAGGATGGAGACCGTGGACAGGAGAGAGACAGCGGACGTCGGCCGGGATGAAGATGAGTCGCAGCCGCTGAGCCTCTCCATCTCGGACACGAGCAAGCAGTTGGAGAAGGCAGTGTCCAAGGTAAGACCCCATTCTCTAGCCATTCTTCTAACATCTGGACATCCTTTTATTGTTCAGCAGAAATCTAATACTACACAAATACCTGTAATGTTTTCTACCCCGTTTTACATGTTGTTTAAATTAGCCTCCACATTAAACTTTACTATTTTACTGTTAGTCACTGTGATGTTGAAATGTATAACATTCTGTCTGAGAAATCTTAGTGTAGAAACTTAAACTGAAACCTTAATAAGTATCTGAAGGCCCATATTTTCCATTCTCAGTCTACAAGTCTGATGCAAAAATCAGGAAGAGAAGAGAATAAAGAGAATCAGGAGCTCAAGGAGGACATAAACATGCTGAAGAAAGAAATGGAGACACTCCAAAATCAGCTTAATCAGGTGAGCACATACATATACTTCACTTCTTTTTATCGAATACATTCCACATAGTCAAAGTGAGAACATCAGTTCATACTGAAGTCTGTTCATTTACACAGAGTGTAACACAGGTGACAGAAAACAGTAAAATGCAACAAAAGCTGAACCTGTTCATTATCTTGTTTATGCAGTGTGTGACTATGGAAGACATGCGAGCGGCTCTCGTCATCGAGAGACAAAACATGTTGAAGGTAAGATGATGGATTAGCACTGTGTGCAATTTGTGCAGTTTGAATAACTCGTACTTTATAAAACCCTGCTTAATTAAAACAGATTGAATAGAATGTGATAATTTACCGAAATGAACACAACATACCAGCCGAGATGTTTAGCAAACAAATGCTAGATTTGATTGCATTGCATGTAGTCTTAATTTAGAGAATCGTGTCCTCTCAAGATGACATAATGGTGGATATATGATCCATTTCCATACAGGAACTGAAAGACAGCATCACTGACACCGGGTTCTCAGATACAAGTAGAGGGATTAATGTCTCTCCTACCCTAAGAGACTCTTTGACAAACGTATCTGATGGAGCCCTGTCCCAGGTCTACAGTGGGGTTGAGCAGGACCCAGAGTCACCCAAAGCTCTGCTGGACGTAGTTCAACTAAAGGAGACGCAGAAGAGCCTGGAGGCTCGTGTGGTGCGCCTGGAAGGTGACATGCTTATGCAACTACTGAGGCCAAAAATGGCAGCATATTGGCATATAACTGTATAATATGAATTTCATAAACTACAGTTTGACAACTATGTTTAAAAGACTAATTACAGAGAGTCTTATAGATTAAAACATTAAAAGAACACAATTCATATACTGTGATTTGTCTGATATTTAAGCCCCTTTTCCTGCTGTGCATATGTAGCTGGTCCAAATCTGGGTATTGGAAGCATGTATTAATTGTTCTGTATTTGAATTTTTTTGCTTAGGAGAAATAGAAAATATGCTGGAGGAGTTTCAGGTGACAGTCAGCCAGGGCAGAGACAATATCAGTGGATCGGAGCAGCAGCCTCATCTGCAAACAGCTGACCTCAGGTAAATTCCATTCTCAGGCTACAGGAAGCAACAGTGGGAACAGTTGTAGATCCTTCTCTTACTCGGAAATGTTAACATTTACATTTTCTATCTAAGAATCTGAGGAAGTATTTTTATATAGATGCAAATTAAAATATTAGCTAGTTGTACAATACATGTGTACTTGTAACCTTTAACTCTGTGTAATCTGTGTAATCAATTCCACAACTGTCTGTGGGTGGGATTATACACCAGTCTTTCTAACCATAATGAACCTTCCAAGAGAAGTATTTAAAAAATACTTGAAAATCTGAACAGGTAGTAAAAAAACAGTTGTAGAATGGTTAGCAAAGTTACATTAATGTTAAGAAAAATATGTATGTATGTAAAAACCTGAGCTGATAGTAAAAAAAACAATTGTAGAATCCTCCGTTCCACAATTGTCTACTAAATACATCCTCACAATCTTTCTTACACTGTAATATACACTTTGACAGGAATGAAGTGCAGAGCCTGCATGAGGAGCTCCAAAATGTGAAGCAGGAAATGCTGGCACTCAGCGAACAGAAGGAAAGCTCAGAGAAGGAAATGCAGGATGCACAGGAGGCTGTTCTGAAACTACAGGCTGAATGTGAGAAGCTCCACAGAACCACCAACAAGCTGCTGAAGCATCAGAAGCAGGGACAAAGTCAAACCCAGGTAAGGAATACTGAGTTTGTATTAGTCACGGAAAATACGGCACTGGCATTAGAGTACCACTATTATACACACAGAAAAATACATGTAATACATGTAACATGTAAGCTTGTCTCTCAGGAGCTGTACAAGATTATGAAGGAGCGGGATGAGAAGATGGCAGACAAGGAGATCACAAAAATTGTTGAAGACATTGTGAGTGTCCTAAATTGTAACACATTATCAAATACAAAGTCCATCCAATGTCACTTTCAGTGGGTGAAATTTTTCTCCCTCATTCAGAGAGTGGACATGCAGACACTGGAGAACAAGGTCCTCCTGCATGATACAGCAGCAGCCAAGCTGAAGAAGAAGTTACGGGATCTTTACTGCAACTTCTGTGACTATAAGGAGACCTGTCAAAATGCCAATGAGAAGATTTTCCAGGATCTAGACTGCAAGGTAAACAGAGCAGATCTGTGACTTAACATGAAAAACCTTTTTTTGTTGGGCCTGAGGAAGAACAGGTTGCTAAGATATAATTGTACAGGTTTACCGTTCCTGTCAAAATTGTTTAGTGATTGCTTGGTCTAGCACATTTGATTTCAGTCAATAAGTCCGCTGTAAGGTAAATCATATGCTAGAGCGAAAAGAACACTAAATGTTCTTAAGGAGAAGCGACACATAATACGGTATTCTGAAAAATCAGAAAGATGAGTTAATCTTTTAAAGTTAAGACAAGGCTCCGATGAACTCTGAATATACATCTGATTGTAATGTTTTGTGTCTCTGGTTTCAGGTGGACCGCACTGACATGGATCATCTGAGGAAGCAGCTAGAGGTTTTCAGGTTGAGAATCCTCATGCTACACGGCCAACCCTCAGATGATGCTGCTGTCTTCAAGAAGTGAGTGATGCAAACAGTGTCAGTGTGTTTCAGTGTAAAACTCCTTTATAGCTTCTCCCTCTTTAGCCACACTCTAAAAGATGCTTCTATATTATGATGCTTTTCTTTTTAATTAAAGCTCCATGCTTCCTGCTCACATGTACATTATGTGCTTGCCCCATTTAAAGCCAGCATAGTTTCACCTATGCCATTGTGTTCACCGTTTTCTGGTTAAACTATGTGATTGCAGGCCAAATTTAGTACCTAATAACGACCAATAAACTGTCCAACCCTTTTTCAACTGTACTTTTGGATCCTACATTTTCAGAGATACAGCTTTGGTGATTAACAGCCATGTGCTGCTGTTGCAGGGACATTTTCATTTTATTTGTCTATGGCATATGATGAATTCCACAGTAGATTTTGAGACTGATTGGTTCTGCCCTGTTACTTTGTTGTTGTTTCTTTGTAGATAAAATCTATTTGCAGAATGTAGTACATAAAAATACAGCAGCCAGTGTTTTGACTTGTCAAGTGTTTTGACAGTGTTTTGACTTCTACCATGTCTTCACATTAATGTATTTTTTTCTCCCTCTTCCTAACAGAGAGTGTTTGACAAAGTTCAACTGCCTCTCCTGTGATCGTCCTGTCAGCATGAGTACTCCTGGACCGTATGTTTGCATCTTGAGCTTTAAATCCATTTTAATGTATTCTACATGACTGAGTACTATAAATTAACTCTGTCCTGTGCTTCTTTTTCTTTTTTTCTGGATGCTCTCAGATCCATTCCGGTATTGCCTAAGCCTCCAAGTGTCCCCGCTCCAAAGTGCAACAGGAGGTAAAGCTCATTTTTGTCAGTAGTTTGTATCATGGCTATAATAATAACATGTATAGGTGGAAAGTATTGTAACAAGAACAGTAACTATAGGAAACAATGAGTAACACAAGTGTCTTGTTTTACCCTTATTCTGCTTAGTTTTACTTCTTTTAAGGAAATCATAAATCGTAATTTCCTTATATTCCTAAGACCATAACCCACCTTCAGTTCACCTACACTTTATGCTTCCGTAGTTAAACATCAGCCTTTTTACTTCTCCAGGGTGAGGCAGTGGACTAACTTGGACAAGTCCGATGAGAGATCGTCTACAGAGGGGAGCGTGGAGCAAACCAGGGAGGAAGAGAGCTGTGGTTCTGATGAGCGAGTCCACAAGGAAGTGAGACTGACCGTCACCCCCCCCAAAGAAGGCAAGAACAGTAAACAGGAGGACAAGGTCAACCACAGTCAGCTGCTGACATCTAAAAGAAAAACGACTAAACGGCTGCTGCCATTACGAGAGCAGCTTCCCAAGATGGAGCTGCGTTGCACTGGTACGTCCCAGACACTCACCAACTTGCAAATTTCAGTTTGGAACAAGGGTAAAATGCAAAAAACGTTTTTAATATTATTAATCAGTTATCTGAAAACTCCTCATTGTAGTGATCTATTGAAAAATTGTTTAGCTAGCATTAGAAAGAAAACATAAGCAGCAGCAGAGGGATTTGTCCAGAAGGGACTTAAAATGGCAGTACAAATGCTAAAGCCATCACAGACAAGATGAAGAGTTTTTATTGCTCCCGATGACCAACGATTTTCACTTGTGGAGGCTCAGAGACTCCATCCAGCTCTTTGAGCATTTAGAGTTCTGTTATGGTCTCCCATGTCACTGCTACTTTTCTAATGTTGCTTTGTTGGCTCTGTGCAATATTGTGATGACTCTCATACCTGATCAAAGCTCACACTATGGCTAAGACTGTGGAGGAGTGTGATGTTGCTAGCTGTGTAGCACATAATTTACAGCTAGTTGTGAACTAGCTATAAGTGTACTGAGCTAGCAAAGCAACTCTGTGTGTGTGTGCGTGTGTGTGTGCACATTGGGAAAAATCTAGTTTAGAAATCTAAGGTTAAAAAATGAAATGGAAAGAAACTTCCCTTGTTTTAAATACCAACTATGTTTACAATAATTGTCATGTCCGATTTACCTGTGTCATGGCTATGTAAAATTAATCACTGACTTCTAAACTTTTTAGATATGGAGTATAATCTGAAATTGCTTTACCGGGTATGGCACAGGACCCATCTTTGTGATGGCAGCCTGTGAAAGGAACAGTGGCACACTCCTTCCCTCCGTAGTGCTAGGGTTTCTCCTTGGGCACGAGAGATTAACCCTTAAGCCCCCCTTACGAGGGTCACATTTGTTTCTTTCTACCATTCCATCTTTGTATTTTTGGTAGAATCTTTCATCACTCCGTAGGGACCCGGAGAATAATAGATCCCCACTATCCCAAATTCTGTTATAAGGGACAACTCGTTTGCCTTGAGTTGCGACCCGTGTCGGTGGAGGAAGAGATCCTGGTCTCTGAGAAATGTGGTTTGCTGCGGCTTCCACTATTTCAACACGACACTTTGGCTCCTACGTCACCTAGACGGGAGGCTGGAATGGCTCGATCCAATCAATCGGCTGGTCAAAGCATACTTCGAGAATACTCTGAGATAACTGAACATCAAAGAATTCTCAGACTTTTAGGAGACTTAGGCTAAGGGTCAGTCAAGTGATTTGACCAAGTCGTTGCTTATTTTTGCCTGAGTATATCATCACTGTATCCTTGATGGATAATCTGCTGGAGTTTCGCGGCACTGTGCATCCCCCTTTTTTGGGCTCCAAGGTGGGTGAGGAGTAGAGATGAAGAAAAAGAAAACTTGAAACATGGCTACTAGACCCAACTCAAAAAAACGTCTTTTGGATCTAGATACTGACAGCACTTCTGGAAAGACATGGGCTTCTATAATTAATGATGATTGGCCAAAATTTATTATCGTTGAATCTTCCTCCCCTGATTTCCCAATCACCAAGCTCCCCCCCTTTGCTATACAAAAAGGCATTACAGCAATAGCAGGAACAGTGAAAGAAGTTAAAAAACTATGGACTGGACAACTTCTTGTGGAATGTTCAAAAACAACCAACGCTGAAAATCTGCTACATGCCACCATGTTAGCTGGCGTACATGTGAAGACATCCCCACATCCAACACTGAATTACAGCAAAGGAGTGATCCGTACCAGAGAACTAGATGACATGGATGAAGAAGAAACAAAAAATGAGCTTAAGACTCAAGGAGTAATAAATGTTAAAAGAATTATAATCAAAAGAGAAGAACGAGTGATTAAAACAAGTACATACATCATCACTTTCAACAGGCCAAAAATCCCAGAAAAAATTCTAATTGGGTACCTAAGTGTTCCAGTAGATCTCTTCGTAGCCAATCCACTTAGATGTTTTAATTGTCAGAAATATGGACATGGATCGAATGGCTGCAACAATAAACACAAATGTTGTAATTTCGACAAGGAAGACCATGACAAAGAGTGTTGCGAAAAACCATACAAATGTTGTAATTGTTCAGGTGATCCCTCAGCTGCATCAAATTCGGAGCTCACAGTCCCTGTCTTATCATTTCGACCGATACAAGACATGCGATTTTTAGATTAAGTAGGATTCCTGTTACCTAATCAAAGTGATTATACAAGTAAAGTGAAAATACATTGAGCAAAACCTTCTTGCATGTGTGTTATATCCTGCATATTCATCAGTGACACAAAAAATGAATAATACATTGGACTCTCACACACGACAGATCTACTCTAGCATTGTTTTTTTGAACATAAGCTCAAGTTAGATTTGGTTTTCTTTGACATTTTGAACTTTTGTGTTTTTATCACTATAGACTACAGTAAACAGGAGGACAAGGTCAACCACAGTCAGCTGCTGACATCTAGCAGAAAAACGACTAAACGGCTGCTGCCATTACGAGAGCAGCTTCCCAAGATGGAGCTGCGTTGCACTGGTACGTCCCAGACACTCACCAACTTGCAAATTTCAGTTTGGAACAAGGGTAAAATGCAAAAAACGTTTTTTAATATTATTAATCAGTTATCTGAAAACTCGTCATTGTAGTGATCTATTGAAAAATTGTTTAGCTAACATTAGAAAGAAAACATAAGCAGCAGCAGAGGGATTTGTCCAGAAGGGACTTAAAATGGCAGTACAAATGCTAAAGCCATCACAGACAAGATGAAGAGTTTTTATTGCTCCCGATGACCAACGATTTTCACTTGTGGAGGCTCAGAGACTCCATCCAGCTCTTTGAGCATTTAGAGTTCTGTTATGGTCTCCCATGTCACTGCTACTTTTTTAATGTTGCTTTGTTGGCTCTGTGCAATATTGTGATGACTCTCATACCTGATCAAAGCTCACACTATGGCTAAGACTGTGGAGGAATGTGATGTTGCTAGCTGTGTAGCACATAATTTACAGCTAGTTGTGAACTAGCTATAAGTGTACTGAGCTAGCAAAGCAACTCTGTGTGTGTGTGCGTGTGTGTGTGTGCACATTGGGAAAAATCTAGTTTAGAAATCTAAGGTTAAAAAATGAAATGGAAAGAAACTTCTCTTGTTTTAAATACCAACTATGTTTACAATAATTGTCATGTCTGATTTACCTGTGTCATGGCTATGTAAAATTAATCACTGACTTCTAAACTTTTTAGATATGGAGTATAATCTTTAAAATAAAAAGAAAAGTACATATATTGGTTATTAATATCTGGTATCCGCTACAAGAAGGCACTAATTGTTGATTATATTATATATCATCCCAATATCCACACATCCCTAATATAAATAATAATAAAATAAGTATAATAAAAGTGATCAGATACATAGAATAGAACTGATTAAGGAGGACATCAAATAAAAAGTAAGGAATTAGAATAAAAAATGGGTGTCTACATTGAGGTTTACAGAACCTAATTGGTAAAGTGTTGTTAAAATGTCATTGTGTGCTCAAAAACACATTGTTGTAATGATCACTGACCCTCTGACATTGTATCTCTCAATTCCAGGTACAGGCATAAAGAAGGAAAAGCAATGGTACCCTAAGGAATCCTTGCCAGAGAATCTACGTTCCCGACAGAAATAATTCAATGAAAGAATAAACACTTTGAAATAATTGTAATGTCAGCTTCTGTTCTGTTTTACCCTCTAAATTGTCAGGGGTGATGAGAGACACTTAAACAACAAATGCCACAATGTCATGAGGAAACAAAACATCTTAGTCTCTATTTATACAAGGAAATCCAGTGTCCCTTTCCTCCATGACAGACTGACAGCTGGTCTCTGGGTCACTATTCAGTATAAATAGTACCATAGGGTGCGTACTGGTCAGAATGTTGCACTATCGATTGATAAGTAAACAGAAGACCTTGACCTGAGTTTAGCCACAAGGTCAGCCAATATGACCAGCAATGCAAGAAAACTGCACACGGCCTCATCCCACTTTTTGCGAAGGTTATTTAAAGCAAAAAGGCAGGCTTTAGAGATATCCATTCGAGTTTTTCATCCTCTCTGAGAGAATGGGAATCAGGCACAGCACCAGGTCCAGTCAGTCCAGAGCCAAACACAAAGACACAGGTGAATGACAGGGACTATCCTAAGTTACAGTGCAAGCCATGACCTTGCTATCCTGGGGCCAATAGTAGGACTCCAATGTCTAGCTTATGAATTCTGTTAACTTTGATCAGCATCAGCAATAAAGGTACAAAGGTGCACAGTGCATGGTGGACTAGTGCACTTTGTCCCAGTGGCCTGTCCTTAGATGAGTTTCACTTGCATATGTCTGGGGTGATTTAATGAATAATCTTTGTAAGTCCTGTGGCAGCATGGCATTGATTTTATCTGATAACTTTAGCTCATGGAAAAGGAGGGCTTTTACAAACCAGCCCTGTAGAGCCATACAGGTACCAGCCTCCTTGTTCTAAACAGGTTTGTTGAGTAAAATCCTCAAAATCCTGTTTTAAGCTGTGGGACATACTTGCATTTTGGACCCTTATGAGGTGGAAGACGAGCATGCCACCTCGTCTGCCAGGTCAATATCAACTTAAAAATCTTGCAGATGTAGCAGTAGACCTAGCATCCTCACACACAGCAGACAACAAACATAAAGGGAGAACTCAGCCCACAAGGAGATTGCAAGGTGAGTGTGCTCCTGGAAGTGAAGACTCGATGGGTTTTGATGGGACTCAGGAGACTTGGATATCTGGATCCTTCACTTTCTTGGAAAGAATCATGCACACAAAAAAGCACCCAAGACGTTTGTACTACCTGTGACTTTTATGGGGGTTTAGTTAGTTTAGTATTTCAGAATATCAAGGTTTTCTTTTAATGTATGTTTTCAATCCATTGTCTGTGGGCCGTTTTTATTTTGTTTGTTTGTTTTTTGGTAAAATGTAAAATCAAAGGCATAGTATTCATCAGTTTGTGCAGGATGATGATTTAGATGAATCAGAATAATGTTCTGTTCTGTAAATGATGTGCGTTTGAAATAAATGTGAGAGAACATTTTAAATAGTTTCAAATACATTTACATTTCAATTTGTTTGAGTAAACAGCAAGAGAACATTTCTAAGATGTCAAGGAACAACTCTCTGAGATGACGTGAGGAAGGAGTCTTGAGAGAAACCAGGCAAAAACTATCCTTATCTGGACAACACTAATGCAATTATGAATAATTTTTCTTCAATAATTTTATTGCAGAGATAAACAGTGCTTTGCACGTACAAGCATCTTCTCTGATTTCATGGGAGATTTAACTACTGAAACATTATGGGCTGAGAAAGTAGGATGTAACATTTCCTTAGAATAAAAATAACTGAACTCAACTGTATAAAGTTGTAAGACTTAAAGAATCTCTTGCTAACATCTAGCAGGTCATAATGTTAGAGATGTCCTCTCCTTATTAAAAATTCGACACTCATGGTCGACTTTTCTTTTCTTTTCTTTGGCCCATTTATTGTTAAACCTGGGCTCAATGCAATAGCAAACGTGAAGAATGAATATCTGTGTAGCAAAAGTCAGTAGTGTTTGGAGTGCGCCATCTAGTGGAATCAACTGAAACGCAGGGTATTGCAGGAAAAAGGAGAAATGAATGCGGTTTTTTGGACAATATTGTAAATATTTGACGGGCAGGATTAAACAGCTGTATAGATTGGCCACCGTTGCTTTAACCAAAAATGGTAAACACAAGTGTCACGGAAGAAAAGAAAAGAACAAAACAAAACTCTAGATTATCTCATACATTATGATTCTAACCTGACTAACCAAAACAAATCATCATCATTAACATGCCCTGCCTAGCTACACTTACTACCCAAACCAAAACGTACAGGGGTGGCGATCACTCCTTGCCTAGTGTGTCTAAAGGTCAGCTCTGGGTGTCGTGCAATGTATGTCATGTGACATCTTACCTGTCCACTTATCCCCTATATACAGGGGACCAAGTCACCATCAGAATAACAGCGGAATAATGATGAAACATAAATGACAAAAGGTGACAGGATGAAATTGAACTCATAATGATTGACACATACTGATTGACACAACAAAAGGGTTGGGATGGGTAACAGAACAATAACAAGACAACAGCAATCACCACAATAATCAAGGCAGTGAGTTGAGACGACTATCACACATTCTGTCCCATGTCCCATTTAAACCGTAGTGAGAGACAAAAATTAAAGCGTGAGAGAGAGAGTCAGAGGAAAAGAAGAAGAAGAAGAAGAGAAAAAAACAGACATTATGCCAAGGACATGACAATGAGACAAGCACATACAGTACAAGCGAGCAGGAAGTATAGAGCTATGGAAGTATGGATTTCCATTTTCATGCTCCAATCCACCATGCCCAATAGCCATGCAGGACAACTTTTGACCTGATGGACCTGCTGAAGATTCATGATCCTGACCTTCCTTCTGTAGGCTTCATGATAGCATTAAAGATGAGGATGCAATCACATTATCCTGTATGGACTGGAGGCTATCCAGCTACAGGTAGACATCAAGTACAATGGCATCAGTATGTCAAAATAGTCAGATTACTCACTATATCAATTAATTTATCTTTCTTTTCTTTTTCTGATCTTATCCTTCATTTCCTTCCCTGAGCTTGTCTTCTGCTCGATTTGAAGCATCAGCAGTTCTGGCTTCCCAAATTGCAGCTCCTCATACAGACAGTGTATATAATATACAGGATATATATAATAAACTGTGCATATTTTAGCTACTGAGGAAGACTCCATCAAGCCAATCTATCTTGTGGGAGATGCTCCAGGAAGCATTGGGTGAAATCTCAACAGATTATCTTGAAAAATTGACAGCTCGAATGCCCAGGCTGTAATTGCTGTAAAAGGTGTTTTTTTGATGAAGGCAAAGGTTGAAGAAAACACTCATCATTTCCATCAAAATCATTATTTCTAACTCTGACATGTCAGCATGTCCTGTTCTTTTGCTATATTTTCTATTCAGACTAATTTTGTGTGTGTTTTCTTGGAAAACAATAAAATTCTTGAGTGATCCCAAACTTTTGAGTGGTAGTGTATGTTTAGGTTTCCACTTACATATATTTCTCTTGACATTAAACTAATTCTGAACTCAAACCCATATATATATACACACTATATTGCCAAAAGTATTCGCTCACCCATCCAAATAATCAGAATCAGGTGTTCCAATCACTTCCATGGCCACAGGTGTATAAAATCAAGCACCTAGGCATGCAGACTGTTTTTACAAACATTTGTGAAAGAATGGGTCGCTCTCAGGAGCTCAGTGAATTCCAGTGTGGAACTGTGATAGGATGCCACCTGTGCAACAAATCCAGTCATGAAATTTCCTCACTCCTAAATATTCCACAGTCAACTGTCAGCTGTATTATAAGAATGTGGAAGTGTTTGGGAACGACAGCAACTCAGCCACGAAGTGGTAGGCCACGTAAACTGACAGAGCGGGGTCAGCGGATGCTGAGGCGCATAATGCGAAGAGGTCACCAACTTTCTGCAGAGTCAATCGCTACAGACCTCCAAACTTCATGTGGCCTTCAGATTAGCTCAAGAACAGTGCGCAGAGAGCTTCATGGAATGGGTTCCATGGCCGAGCAGCTGCATCCAAGCCATACATCACCAAGTGCAATGCAAAGCGTCGGATGCAGTGGTGTAAAGCACGCCGCCACTGGACTCTAGAGCAGTGGAGACGCGTTCTCTGGAGTGACGAATCGCGCTTCTCCATCTGGCAATCTGATGGATGAGTCTGGGTTTGGCGGTTGCCAGGAGAACGGTACTTGTCTGACTGCATTGTGCCAAGTGTAAAGTTTGGTGGAGGGGGGATTATGGTGTGGGGTTGTTTTTCAGGAGCTGGGCTTGGCCCCTTAGTTCCAGTGAAAGGAACTCTGAATGCTTCAGCATACCAAGACATTTTGGACAATTCCATGCTCCCAACTTTGTGGGAACAGTTTGGAGCTGGCCCCTTCCTCTTCCAACATGACTGTGAACCAGTGCACAAAGCAAGGTCCATAAAGACATGATGACAGAGTCTGGTGTGGATGAACTTGACTGGCCTGCACAGAGTCCTGACCTCAACCCGATAGAACACCTTTGGGATGAATTAGAGCGGAGACTGAGAGCCAGGCCTTCTCGTCCAACATCAGTGTGTGACCTCACAAATGCGCTTCTGGAAGAATGGTCAAAAATTCCCATAAACACACTCCTAAACCTTGTGGACAGCCTTCCCAGAAGAGTTGAAACTGTTATAGCTGCAAAGGGTGGACCGACGTCATATTGAACCCTATGGATTAGGAATGGGATGTCGCTTAAGTTCATATGCAAGTCAAGGCAGGTGAGCGAATACTTTTGGCAATATAGTGTATATTTTAAAAAGTTCCCATTACACAGTGCAGTTAAAAATTACAATATGTGCATACTTGAACATCCAGTTATACTTGGCTAATCATATTTTAACTCTAATACTACTTTAGACAACAAACAGTCATACAAAGAACTTAATTTTAACATTTTAAAAGTAAGTGACAGAGCAAACTGCTTTAAATGCTGCTTCCTGTGGTCTGATAATGGAACAGACCAGTTGTTTTCAAATGAAGCTGCTGCTCTGATCCACTGGTATTGTCTGTGGTTGGCGTCAGGCCTGTCAAGCTTCTTACCTACTCCTGAACACTTTGACACGTTCATTTGGCCCTTTACAGAGATATACACCAACTACAGTCTGCAGTTAATTCACTTGTTTCAGTATATTTTCTATTTCTCCTAAGAAAAGATTTAAATAGAGAACTATTAATAAATGCCAATATTTGAACAGATTGTACAGCTAACCTTGCACAGTAGTAATGACACCAAGACTAGTATATCAGACAAATCACAGTATCTGAATTGTTGTTTTTTTCCATGCTTTATGCTAGGAGTCTCTGTAATTAGTTTTTTAAATCATAAATGTCAAGCTATAGTTATGAATGAGGTTATGCTCCAACATTACTGTAAGATTACAAATGGCAAATTCATATAATTATGTTTTTAGATAATGCTATAGTCTGCCAATATTTCATTATATTCAGTAGGTAAATTCTCATGTCATTCATTTCCAGGCGCTCCACGTAAGCCTTGATGCTCTTATGCATCTCCTTAATTCAACTTCTGCACAGCAGAGCTTCCAGTGTCTCTGGGTTCTGTTCAATCCCACTGTTGACCTGTGACAGGGCGCCGTCAGATACAGCTGTTAAATGAAAACGCAGAGCTTTAAAGCTTTAAAGCACCCTGAGTGGTCTGCAGCTATGCAGCCCCATACACAACAAACTGATGCACTGTGTATTCTGACACCTTTCTAACTGACACTATTCTAACATCTCTACATGTATCTGTTTAGCTCTCAAAACATCTGTACTGCACCTGTTTAGCTTTCCAAACATCTGTATCTGTTTAGCGCTCCAAACATCTGCACCTGTATCTGTTTAGCTCTCAAAACATCTGTACTATATCTGTTTAGCACTCCAAACATCTGTACCTGTATCTGTTTAGCTCTCAAAACATCTGTACTTGTACCTGTTTAGCACTCCAAATATCTGTATCTACATCTGTTCAGCTCTCCAAACATCTGTATCTACATCTGTTTAGCTCTCAAAACATCTGTATGTGTGTAGCTTTCCAAACATCTGTATCTGTTTAACTCTCCAAACATCTGTATCTGTATCTTTGTGGCTCTCCAAACATCTGTATCTGTTTAGCTCTCCAAATATCTGTATCTACATCTGTTTAGCTCTCCAAACATTTGTAACTGTTTAGCTCTCCAAACATCTGTAACTGTTTATCGCTCCAAACATCTGTAACTGTTTAACTCTCCAAACATCTGTATCTGTGTAGCTTTCCAAACTTTTGTATCTGTATCTGTTTAGTGCTCCAAACATCTGAATCTACATCTGCTTAGCTCTCCAAACATCTGTATATGTATCTGTTTAGCACTCCAAACATCTGTATCTACATCTGCTTAGCTCTCCAAACATCTGTAACTGTTTAGCTCTCCAAACATCTGTATCTAAATCTGTGTAGCTTTCCAAACATCTGTATCTGTTATGCTCTGTAAACATCTGTAACTATTTAACTCTTCAAACATCTGCATCTACATCTGTTTAGCTCTCCAAACATCTGTATCTGTTTAGCGCTCCAAACATCTGTATCTACATCTGTGTAGCTTTCCAAACATCTGTATCTGTGTAGCTTTCCAAACATCTGTACTTGTATCTATGTGGCTCTCCAAACATCTGTATTTGTTTAGTGCTCCAAACATCTTTATCTACATCTGTTTAGCTCTCCAAACCTCTGTAACTGTTTAGCTCTCCAAACCTCTGTAACTGTTTAGCTCTTCAAACATCTGTATCTATGTAGCTTTCCAAACATTTGTATCTGTATCTGTTTAGCTCTCCACACATTTGTATCAACATCTGCTTAGCTCTCCAAACATCTGTAACTGTTTAGCTCTCCAAACATCTGTATCTGAATCTGTGTAGCTTTCCAAACATCTGTATCTGTTTATGTCTCCAAACATCTGTATCTACATCTGCTAAGCTCTCTAAACATCTGTAAATGTTTAACTCTCCAAACACCTGCATCTACATCTGTTTATCGCTCCAAACATCTGTATCTGTTTAGCGCTCTAAACATCTGTATCTACATCTGTTAAGCTCTCTAAACATCTGTATCTTTTTAGCGCTCCAAACATCTGTATCTACATCTGTTTAGCTCTCCAAACATCTGTATCTGTGAAGCTTTCCAAACATCTGTATCTGTTTAGCTCTCCAAACATCTGCATTTACATCTGCTTAGCTCTCCAAACATCTGTAACTATTTAGCTCTCCAAACATCTGTATCTGAATCTGTGTAGCTTTCCAAACATCTGTATCTGTTTGTCTCCAAACATCTACATCTGTTAAGCTCTCCAAACATCTGTATCTGTTTAGCTCTCCAAACATCTGTAATTGTTTAACTCTCCAAACATCTGTATCTGTGTAGCTCTCCAAACATCTGTATCTGTGTAGCTCTCCAAACATCTGTATCTGTGTAGCTCTCCAAACATCTGTAACTGTTTAGCTCTCCAACTATCTGTATCTGTGTAGCTTTCCAAACATGTGTACTGTACCTGTTTAGCACTCCAAACATTTGCATTCTTTTAGCTCTCCAAACATCTGTATCTGTATTGGCATCTGTGCTTCCCTGTAGTTATTACAAATATGTACAGATTAATTCAGTGTGGTTGTGCACTTGTATGTGGAATCACTTAAACCAGCAATAGTCATAACTGTAAAGTCCATTATGCATCAGCAGTATTGATTGGTGGTATAGGTGTATCGGCCATGTCTCCAGCAATAATTATTTGATTTGTCTGTTGGAAATCTTGTACCAACTGTGCTGTTTATATATATTATATAATAGCTCAGGTTGGTCTATATGTGAAGATTAAGCTATTAGTTCACTAATTCACTGGCGTCTCTATGCTGAACCTCTTTACTAAAATGTGTGTGGTGATCCAGTCTGCTATTGGAAACTAAATCAAACAGGATCCTCTATAAAGGCAACTATTATTTTCTCCATCTCCTGGTATTTTCTGAAGATGGCAGTGATGTAAGGCGGCTGTGCTCAGCTTGTTGGCTGGTGAGGGAGGGATTTGATATACAAAAGGCCTTTTCAGCTTGAAACGGACGCTGGCTTACTTTCCCTCCCGCTGCTCCGCTCACAAAAACTCTCTTTTCACTTGTAGTTCAGAGTCGTGTGTCTGTCTAGCTTCATAGTAGGTGTGACTCTTTACGCTTGTTCACGTTGGCGAGCTCCTCTGAAATTATGGCTTCCTGTTGGATGAGTAATGTGTAAATTTATGGATTTGGAGTAGTAATAAACACAAGAATAGGAGCCTAAAAATACGCTTGGAAAACTGGCCAGCATTTAAATGACAGTTTGATCTTTATTCATCCTTAAGGGCCACAGTATGAACGATTATCTCAGCATGCATCTGTGGGTTTTATTTTCACTTCTCTCAATAACAACATCATGTGCTAAAAGGGATCTAGAGTAAAGAGCAAACTGGGGAGAAGAGAGATTTTAAAATGTCATTGGGGGTCTGGGAACAGCGCATGGATTCCTGGGTGTCTAGGGAAGCCAGGAGGTCCGATCACTACTGATGTGTGTTTTGAAATTCTGTTAAATGTCCTGTTGGATGTCTGATCTCGGATAGATCTCTCTGGGATATGAATGAATCCAGCATCTGTGTGTGTGTAAAGGCAAGGCCTATTATTGCTTATCCCTTTAGGCGCCTACATGAGGCGGAAGGCGTCTGATCATGTGTCTTTATAAATGTGGTTAAGAAAAGGCTTTGGGAGTTTACTAGATATGTTGGCTGAGTGGACGTTAGTGGAGGACGATTGTTTCCTTTGCGTCCAGACAGTGACCTTTCCCAGCTGTTTAGTGCCATCACAGTTCTAGGATGAAGCCTGACAACCATTGTAGTGTAGTCTTATTTGCAGTGTGTATTGTTGTACAAGTGACAGACAGCAATTTATTTTTAATGAATAGCCAACAACGTCCTATACCAGAAGAAATACAGGGACAGTTTGGGTGGCTTGATGAATGTGACAAAGATTTCTACTTAATATAGTACTTTTGTAAATCTGTGGCTTGCATCTAAGTCAATGTTCTTACGCATTTCAAGAACATTTGCACTACACTCTCTATCAACAGATAATAATAATCAGTTTGATATGTTAAAGGTAAAACTATATCGGTGCTCATACTCAAGTTCCTGTTAATACAATTAGCACTGTTTGGCCATATAGTATACAGTAGCAGAAGAGAAATTATTTATAATCACACTATCCGGTGTCACAGCGCTGTATAAATAAAATCAAACTGAATTGAATTGAATTGAAGAAGGCATCCACAGAGGCTATTACTATTTACAAACAGTTATATAACCTTAATGCATGGTATTGACCACTGATACGCTGCTAATCTTGTAAAAAGAAAAAAAAAGTTTAGCCTTAAGACAATGTTTTCCACTGTATGAAGTTGTTATAAGCCACTAGTTTGTTAAATGCCACAGATAGTGGCAAGTTGTACTAATTTTCTCCTTCAAGCTTCAGTTGGACCTTTTTGTTAGAGAGAATTAGGAGAATTAGTATTTCATAACCCTGTTTTATTCACAGTATTCAGGTCACTGCAGTGAATATCCCCAGCACCTGTTCGTGTAGGATAATCTCGCCTTGGCATAAACAACATAGGATTTTTTTTACACTTGTAGTTTCCACAGCTTGTCCCAGGTTTTCCTGGATTTACTATGGGGTCTCGGAATAATTAGGAGAATAATTCAATCCCACAGTAATATTAGCTGAAAATATACACAGAGTTATTATCATCAAAAAATATGCACTTTAATGTCCTGGATCCAGAATAATTCCAGTGAGGTCCAGAGGAATGAAAATTGTATAGTTTAAAGGGTCAGAATGCATCAGCTTCCCAGAGTACCCAAAGTTGCTGCTGCAATGTACTTAAGTCCAACATTTCTGATCAATTTGAACCCAACCTCATTTAAAACAAACACCTTACCCAATCATCAGCTTAATGATTAAACAATATCATAAATTACAATTTGACTAAATTCATGGACAACATTTTCTAGATATTTTTCTAGAATATATATTGTCTATATTATTAATTTTGGCATTGTTTATGTTTTTTATGTTGACATTGTTAACCACATCCTTCACCCTGTTGCACACTAATTGCAGTAAATTTATTAAAAGATTTTAAATGTCAGTGGATCATTAAAGTACTATATTAGATTTTCAGTATCAGATTTTCAGCATTAATTATTTCTTTTTATTTCTCTTTTTATTATTTATTTATTTTATTTCTTTCTAACAAAAGACATTTATCACTAAATAGGATAATTCAGTAAATATTATTTTAATGCCATAATGCTTATATGTATACATATTTCTAAAAACAGGAAAATTCCTCAGCATTTCAGATTTGTATGTAATGTTGTAATAATTCGGAGCAGTATTTATTATGCTCACCATACTTTCACTCTCTTATCCAGATTAATGCAATAGCATGGACCGCTCATGAAAGGGAAACCACTGTATAATGGTTTCATCAGATATGCCTGGTTATGAACCTCTAACAATAAAGAACATGTGCAGCCTGTTATAACATGCATAGGACTAGCTTCTAAAATATTTTTTATTATTATATTAGAAAAATAGCAAAATAAAAAAAGAAATCATACCCATATCATGTCCTGCCTTATACTGTATTAATGTCTTTTTGCAATATATACACTACCAGTCAAAAGTTTGGACACACCTTTTAATTCAATGTTTTTTGTTTAGGGATTTATTTTCTACATTCTAGAACAATACTGGAGATTTCAAAACTATGAAATAACACACATGGACTTAAGTAATCCATATGTAATGACAACAAAAAACAGTCAGTTGTTCTTTTAAGACACGAAGGTCAGGTGTTCTGGAACAGTTCTTGCAAGAACAGTATTGTCAAGTGCATTTGCAAAACCCATCAAGCACCATGATGAAACTGGCTCACATGAAGACCATCCCAGGAAAGCAAGACCAAAACTGACCTCTGCTGCAGAGGAGAAGTTCATTTAGAGTTACCAGCCTCAGAAATCACCAATTAACAGGACCACAGATTAGAGCCGTTATGAAGGCTTTACAGAGCATCAGTAACACACACACACACACACACACACAAACACACACACACAAACACACACACACACACACACACACATATATATATATATATATATATATATATATATATATATATATATATATATATATATATATATATCTATATATATATATATATATTATTTATTTACTTTTTTCCACCCAATATTTGTTCTGTTGTCCTGTTTATTTAGTGTCACCTGTTTTAAATATTTATTATCCAGTGTATTTAGTGAGTACTTTACATTTGTATTAAACTGTCATGTATTTGCACTTTACATGTATGCATATTTATCATGTTGTTTTATTACTGTGTGTCATGCCATAGTCCTGAAACAAAATAAAACTATTTCTGTCTAATGTATCAATGCAGGAAACACAACAAAAACATTTTGTCTTGGCTTGAAATTTGTTAACCAAACTTTCTGATAAACATGTTATTCATTTTTTTTAAGCTTACAATATGTTTCATGAAATTACAGCATTTTGTTACAGTGCTGGAAATCATAACCCAGCATTATTAAAGTTATTGTATATTACATTTTTCTAGAAGGTGTCATGGTGGTGGTTTATTCCTAAGCTCAGGTTGTTGTCTGTGTGGAGTTTCTGTGGATGTTATCCCTGCGTCCATGTGGGTTTCCTCCAGTTCCCTCACACCTCCCAAAAACAGCGCACTAGCTATATGAACTGTCCCTGTGTGTGTGTGTGTGTGTGTGTGTACTGCCCTGCAATGCACCAGCATCCCATTCAGGGTGTATTCCTGCCTCTCTCTCTCAGTGTTCCCAGGATTGGCTCCAGATCCACTGCAACCCTGAGCAGCATAAAATGCTTACTGAAGATGAATGAGTTTTTATAGCTAGCCTGAGCGGTCACTAGAACTGAATGGTCGAATCCAAACTTGATCAAGTCTAAAACAATTTGTCCTATAAATAATATCAAATCAGAAGAAATTTGTTGGTGAAAGGATCAGCAGTAAAACTCTCCAAGAATCCCAGGTATTACTGTGCACGTTGAAATAATAGGACTGATATTGTAATTTTAGCAAGATTATGTTTAAAGAGGGTCAGTGATTTTTTTTTTTTTTTTTTTTTTACAGGTAAAGGTTTCCAAAAGTTTTCAGAAGCACTGTATCAGAAGACCGAGAAAGCGCTAAAGAAGTGTATTCGAGCGTAAACATGAGGTTGAAGTGAAGACGGTGAGGTTACTACCCATCCCCGCCTTCTTGGCTTCACCTGTGCTTGTCGGTGCACGCGACGGCGGACTCAGTGCGCAGACTCTGTAGCGCGACTCCAGCGCTCACATGCGAGGCGCAGAAAACCAACAGCGGCGGTGCCTTTGAATCTCTCTCTCTCTTTCTCTCTCTCCACTCTCGTGACACAGACACAGAGAAGACACAAATCCTGAGTCTGTATTTTTTTTGGGGTGGTTTGTTTGAGCAGGATGCACGTGGTGGGAGTCGCCAAACAAAAAGCTGCTGCCAAACTTTTCAGCGCAAGTCGCAACACAACTTCACCTCAACTGTTTTGCCTGAGCGGATGAGAGGCGATTGTCGGCTTCTGTGCCGCTGACTTGGATCTAACAGCTCAGAATGCACAGGCGCTGTTTTCATCAGATGTCCAAGACCTCCGGATCAGCAGCTCCCCGTGACGCTCCGATGACTTTTCACTTTTGTTTCGGTCAACTTTTTCTTTACGCGCAGGTGCGTCTGTGCTCTTGAGGCGCACTAACATGCTTTTAAGATAACTGCTTTTAAGAGAACTGCTTTTTTTTTCTGACGCGCGCTCCAGCTTTCTATCCGCTCTCTCATTCTATCTAATAAGACACCGACACTTATGGCGCTTTTGTATCAGAGTTGAGATCCATTCTAACGCGTTGTCCTGTGAGCAGAAGGCATGCTGGGCAGCCCGTCCAATAACGGCGGTGTGAGGATGCTCGCTCCCCCCGCGGCCGACGACGACAGGCGCGTGGAGTTCGTGGCGCTGGCGGCTGTGAACACCGAGCCTCCGAGTCCTGAGCGCGCGCAGCCTTCACAGCGCACCGGCCTGCTGGGAACTCCGTATCCCGCTCCCCCCGGACCCCGAGCCACCACGTCCGCCTCCAGCAAGCGTTACCGCAAGATCCAGAACTGCCTCTACAACGTGCTGGAGAGGCCAAGAGGATGCGCCTTCATCTACCACGCGTTCATGTGAGTCACGTCTATTAACCGATCATTGAAAAATGGTTTCATTTGCAATTTCCAGTGCACCTGACTGGGAAAAAAAAGTGTCGAGCTGATAAATATCAGTGGAGACAATAATGTAGAGCATCCATTCTGCTCTCGCAGCAAGAAAAAAAAGCTGTTAGAGTAAATTGCACACCTGCCGCGCTCTCACCTGGAGGCAGTGACACTTCTGGAATTGGAATATCCCAGAAATCAACTGCAACTGATACACAAACAAGAGTATTTACAGGGGACTCAGCTTATTATCATATCCCTCCATTCAGGTTTGCACTTTCTGCACAACATTTTTTATTGTAGAATCTATTATAAAGCTTTACAACTTCATCACAATAAAATCTAATACTTTATAAGAAAACATAAGACACCTTATTATTAGATGCACAACACTTTCTATTCCATTTTTAATATGATTCTAATATCAGACTACACACACTTTCTCTTTCTGTCCAAGCCAACAGTTTCCAAAATTCACCAAGTGATGTGAAACATCAGGTGTGACAGTCCTGCGCTTTAATATTATTTGTTCTGTTTCCTTGAAGTATCTGTGTTGTGTCAGTCAACATCACACACTTTCCTTGTATAAACGTTGGTCAGTAGACCAGGTCAAAGCAGTTCAGGGCATTTTCGGGTCCAACACTCAACACTGAATACCTAATTGATCTATATATGCATACACTACATATTTATAAACCCAAATAGAAAGTAATGAAATGTAAAGCTGCATTGTAAACATGAGGCATGTGTTATGCTTCTTTGTTATGAGCCGTTATGATCACGAGGCACATATTATGATCCATCTGGCAATTTACACAATATAGAAATTGCGGATAGAATTGGACTCACACAGTGAGGCATCCACACCTTGATGTCCTTTCATCCACTTGGTTGTTTAGACTATATATTAGTCAGCAGTTACGGTACATTTCACTGGCCTATTAGGAGTACGTCCGCTGCAGTTAAGAGTATATCAATCCCGGATGGCATAAACAGACTGATGGGTGGCACGCATATGAGGGAGAGTGCACACCTACTTCACAACAAACTAAGTCAGACCCCAGCAAGCTGACATTATTGTTTGCAAATGCAGGAAACTGTCTATCATAGGCCACGTTAACAGCCTTATATGTGGAAAGTCGACTCTCAGCACAGTTATAATCTGGTTATTGTTGTGTGTGACCTTCAAACCACATATTGTATTAATAGCATACAAATCACCTCTTCTCTTCATTCGTGAAAGTAGCAGAGATCTTCTTGTAGAAGACTAAAGCTCTCCAGGATTTCCTCTGTGTTGTGTAGTTTCTTTTCTCTCAGCTGATCACTCACACCTGAGTCTGCCCTTCACGCGAGGTGCTTCACTAAGCACAGCACGGCCTAAATAAAGGCTACTAAGGTCATCTCTTGAGGATCGTATCTCATACAATGACCTTTTATCTCTCAGCTTACAATTAATTTCATTTCATTTCAAGTAGAAAATCAATAATTTTTAAAGAAAAATAAATCGTATATATGCCAGCCTACACATCATTTATGTTTTAAGTAGATTCTACACGTTAATGCACATTAAATATAACTCGAAAAATGCGTCAGACTGGTAGACATTTAGAAATTCAAAGGTAAATCTAGCACATACAGTATATAGATAGTACAGAATATAAACTATATGGCCAAAAGTTTGTGGACACAAACTTGTATGCTGGAGCATTAGAGACTCCATTCACTGTAACGATGAGGGTTAAACCTGTTCCAGCATGACATGCCCTGTGGACAATGTGAGCTCCATGAGGACTGGGATTGTCAAAGGTGAAGTGAAAGAACTTGAGTGTCCCTGACCTTAACTCCACTGAACACCTCAAACCTCCTCACTCAACATTAGTGCCTGACTTCACTAAATCTCTTTTGGCTAAACAAACACAAATCCCCACAGTCACAATCCTGAATGTAGTGCAAAGCCTTCTCAGAAGAATGGAGGTTATTATAACAGTAAACGGGTTAAATCTGGATCAGGGATGTTCAAAAAGCATATATGGATATGATGGTCCACATTTTTTTTGGTTATATGGTGTATTAGCATCGGTGCAAAAAGGCACACTGGTGGCTGGGCAGTGATGGTCCAGAAATTCAGACACTGAAATTCTTTTGAATGTAGGCCAGTTACTGTAGTACATCCGCAATTAGTCACAGTCGGCTTTTCACGGTACAATTGTTGTACAGTTGTTGATTATGATCGGTCCCCTCAAAGGGTCTTGCAGTTTATCCAGGAACAGAGAGGTTTCAGTCTGCAGTGCTTCACCTACTGGAGTTTAAACAAACCATGCTGTCTGTCACCATCTGTTTACATCTGTGGAAACCGAAGAGAAGACAGCATACAGCAGCTCTCTCTCTCTCTCTCTCTCTCTCTCTCTCTCTCTTTAATAAACTGATCCTAAAGTTACAGGAAGTGAATCGTGCATAGCTCCAAAGCCTTTAAACTCAAAAATCTATTAATAGCTTTACTTCATACTTAAAAGTCTTTTGTTTTATTGTTTACTGTGTCAGGAATTATCAAGTTTTAAATTAGTCTCATAAAAAACCATAGTGCACCAGGTTTACAAAAAATAAAAAATCATTTATACTTGTAGCTTGAAGTGAGGCAGTTAACTAAGATAAGCATCTAATCGTTTGAGGAGCTGTAGAAGCAAATATTCAACATAGAGAGCAGATACTAGATACAGAAGTTAAAGTGTAAAAAGTATAGAGGGGGCAAGTACACACTCTTGATACATAATAAGTAAGGACTAAAATGTGATAGGGTGTGCCGTTATAGGAAAATAATCAGGGACTGGGATGGTGTGGTAAAGCCTGACACCATGCAAAGCTACTGTCACCATGCTGAAGTTTAATCTTAGTTTTAAAAAACAGCACGTAAAATATTTAATCATTTTATACTACAGCAATTTGCCAATCATAAAAATGTTTACATTATGAAATAATATATCATACACTTTTATCTCTAATAGAAATGCCTTTAATATGTAATAAATGAATAGCAGTAGTAACTCCCAAAATATTTCATAGACAAAATGAGCACCGTCTTACTACAGAGTAGCAAATGATGCATTCGCTGCACATAGTGTATTTGTGGACACAAAAATATTTGGCAGGAAGTACTTTATTTTTAACTGGTGTCTGAAGAGCGGCGCATTAAATCCCACTGTATGCCTTGGTGTACCTGAGATATTATTAGAGCTGAGGATGTCCTAGCTTTGCTCACCGGTGCGTGTTAATTGCTTGAATTAGCTCTTTAAATTTGAACCATTTATTGTGTCCCAGTGCTCAGCACTGAACCCTGAAGCTCAGATGTGAAGTGTGTCTTGATCACTTAACTGAGTTTGCAATTAAGCAGCGGGTGTAAATGTCTCCGTCACATAATTAAGTCTGCGAGTGGGCAGCAGATGGAGTGACGGCTCTCTTACAGTGCTCCTTTTTGGAACAGCCACTGAAACCGAATAGGTGAAGAGTAGCTCGGAGAGGCTGCTTCATCGTGCAAGCGTACGTTTTTCTGCTCCGTTTCAGCTGTTGCACAAACGACTCAACTATTTTGAGCATGTCCTTCAAATGGACATAACACAAGGTGGCTCCTATTTTAATTACAGGTCCAGCTGTTGAAATGTCAAGTCTAAGAAAGCTCTTTCAGATTGAAAGCACATCAAGTGGATTAATACGCATCTGAAAATGTGCTATGGTTGAGAAGCTGATCTGTCGATAAGACATGAAAGGAATTTATGACTTTTCACAAGCAGAGAATGACTCCAAAAAAATCACCCAGGAGATTCAGTATCTCTGTTTAGACAGTATAATAGTGGAGAGTGCTTCAGCTGCTTGGAAATCAGTGCATCGCTGCTGTGACTTAAGTGTGTTAAGTTTGCAGGGGGCGACAGAACGTGCTCACCTGGTACGTAAATTAGGTAAAATCCTCCTGATAAAACAAGAACAGGTTCAGACCATGGGCCTCATCTGCTTCTCTTCACACCACATATAGAAAAATCACATGGTGTCTTTAGCTGACCCTTAACACACAAAGCTTTTGTAGGTCACATTCTGCTCCTATCCTGAACCCTAACCACAACTGTAAGCTGTAAACAGGGGTGGTGACGTACAGCAACCAATAAAACCGGGGAAAAAAAGCTGTAAAGCTGCACATGGCAATGTGCTTTGAGCCTACTAGAGATTGTTTTCCTTCTCTAGTAGAAGAGGCTTTTATTTTTATTTATTTTCATAAAAGACCTATGAGTTAGGATATACAATACAAAGAAATGAATTATGAACTTGGTGATTTATGAGTCTTTTTGGGTAAAGAATTAACAGGACAAAGTTGGACACTGTAGCAAGCAAAACTCTACACTACATTCACAGCTCCACACAGCCAACATTTTAAGCTTATTTCATTCTGAGACTATTAAAAAGTAAATTTAAAAACCAGCAACATCTTATTCTGCTGAAGACTTTCTATTGTGCCAGCACAAGCAGTGATTCCAGCAGACCTTTACTACGCCTCTTTTATACACTTATTTTATAACTTTCATTCATAAAATGTAGAACATCAACGACTAAAAGTTACTTTCTCCTGTAGCTCACCATACAGAGGTGTAACATCTGTTCATTTCTGTGAGAGTGACCAAAGAATGTGGAGATTGTCTGGCCAAGGTTGCCTGTGTGTTGCGCTCATCCTCCCTTCATTCTGGATGATGATTGGCTAGCAGACGGTTTACACCAAAAACTTTGCAAAAACAGAGTATAAAGTTTTATGCAGTGACGAAGTTACATGTTTAATTCATTTTCAAACAAAATGCCAGCTAGAACTTTATACCTGGAGGTCCAGTCTTGCCGATGAAAAAGGAAGCCAGCAGAAAAATAAAAAATCTCATTCATAACGTCATTTTTTCTTTCCTGATTCTTTATTTATTTCGCTATTTCCAAACTGCATGTTAAAAACTTGTGCTGTGTCAGCCTGCGTTAGTTGAATATGAACTAATAAACATATATAAAATTAAACATGTTGTTCCCAGGGTACACACAGCCTCATACAGAATAGAGCTGCATGTATAAGAGACACCGACGTAGCTGCTGTGCTGTTATACTCTTTAATAATGCATTGTTTGTGCTTTTAAAGACATTACTCAGCAATCAAGAATCAGATCAGGATAGAACATTCTTCTTTTGGGAAGATCATTGATTTTTTTTCAACATCGGCAAGTGTGTTGTTATGTCCGGCCTTGAGCTTGATATTACCCAGAGATGTGAGAGGCAGACGACTGGAGTCAGGCTTAATCACAGTAAACATGGTTTCAATGGAAAAAATATATTTCATGCTTTAAAAAAAAAAAAAAAAAATTAATCTATGCTTACTTATTTTTTTTCCCTCATTGTTTGCCCTGGAGCTCACAGAATTGTAAACAATAATGTGCATAATCATAAAGGTTAATATCGGTTTTAAATAATTAAATAATTAAAATGATGTCTTTCACTGCAAAAATATACTGAAAATATGTTGGTATATTACAATAAAATCATATTCTGGAAGTACCAAAAAATGCTACACTACATTTAATTTCTATATTTATTATTTATCGATTATTTATTTATGACCTAAGTGACAACATTGAATTCAATGATATTTTATCACCCGGGTACAGTCAGTCTCACTACGTTTTTTCCCCCTAGACTAAATGAAGGCACTGCTGTGGAACATCATGCATTTTTGTTGAACCTGATGTAACATGTACGTCTCTTACTATACAGATTTACCAGGTGGAAAATATCTTCTAATAAAATGTTAAGTAAAGCCATTCAATCTGTAATTCTGCTCTCATCCTCTCCACGGCTCACATATTTACAAGGAACACACACGTTCAGACACTTTTTGCTTCTTTTGTGTGTCTCATGCCATTCTCCCAGAGTGCCTTCTTTTAACTTTTTATAATACACTCATGTCAGTCCAGCTGAGATGGATTCTGTTTACGAGAGCATCATCTTAAACCCTCATTATTAATACATGAGGAAATAGATGAGCCTCCACTCGCACACAAGAGCAGATGATAAAGTCTGTCAGATACAGGGACGGACCAGACTAGCAGCCGGCCATGTTAATGAACCTCGAATACCATGCTGGCCTAAAGAAGGGCTGAATTACAGGTGTGTGTGTGTGTGTGTGTGTGGGTGTGTGTGTGTGGCACGGCACAAAATCTCAGGTCAGTGGAGTGGAATGTGTCACCCCAGAAGCCTATAAATAGGTAGAATGCTGTTAACCCATGTGAGTGTGCTGAGTCTGTGGCTTTGTCCTGCACAATCAGACCACAAATCCATCTCAGCTAACAGAGGGATTTCTTCTTCAGACCGGGGTACAATAGGTCCGGACGCCTCATGAACTACCTTTGCCCTGGCTCCATTACATGCATGCTAATAATAATAATAATAATAATAATAATAATATTTAACACAAGAAACATGAAAAACACACATTCTCAGTGTCACACTGTTTACTCATTATTTTGAATTATCTTCAAGTTTCTAAGCAGACACAGAGAAGAGCTTCATATTGTGAACTTTATATTAGTCTGTAAAGCAACTAGAGATGAAAAATAAATTTATAATTATAATAATATGACTAATATAATAATAATAATAATAATAATAATAATAATAATAATAATAATACATCATGTCATTCTTCTTTGGATGGGTTTATTTGTGGTTTGAGAGTTTTTATTTATTTATTTTTTAATTTATTTTTCTAAAATGTATTATTTTTTTTACTGTAAAATTATTCACATTTTTTTTGTTAGATCAATTGTTTCCAAAGCCAGATTTTTTTTAAATGATCATTTATTCATTTTCATATCATTCATTCCATTATTCATTTTGTATGTATAGACTTAAAGTCTACTTAAAATGCAATCAAGACAATCAAACCCCACTTCCTCACTGCTTCTTTCTTTATATTACTAATTTCCTAAATGTTCTCGTTTCCAGTGATTTTTGGGGTCCTTGCAGACATCTGCATTTGTGTTTGTTGATGATTAAGGAGAGTGAAATACACCGTAAAAGTTGTGGAGGTGTAAAAAAAACACTTTCTGCACTTCATCTCCATTTAACCTGCAACCTTGCGTGCTTTATTGCTCACAGCAGTGAAGTGTGTAAATTATGAGCCATTATGGAGCCCTTATTTGGTTATCGCTCTGGCCTCCCTTGTCGGCTTTCCTTCCCATTATCTCTTTTTTTTTTCATGCAGTTTTTAATTGAAGCCTAAGATGCAGCGTATGCTACACTACAAGTTGCCGTGCCTCAGCAATCACGCAGCCTCATGGGTCCACTTTTCTGATTGGTAAATACCTGTGATCAGGTCAAATGATGCCCAGGTTTAACATTTATAAGTTCAAGTTTGGCTTTTTATGTACTATGTACAAAATTTTATGTACTATAAAATTAGTTTTATGTACTAGGAACAAAATGGCTCAGGGTTATCAACCCAAATCCAACATCCAAAGTGTTATTTGACAGTCATAAGGGCTGTGGTGATAAATATCAGAGTGGAGATTAAGAGTAGAGTGGAGATTAAGGTAGTCTTCCGGAGTGGTTCCTGGAGTCTGTGGCTGAAGGCTGAAGCTCAGCAGAACGAGCTAATTGAGGTGTTTGCTCACATCTCAGACATTATGACTCTTCATTATGTGTCATTATCAGAGATACAGCCTCTCAGATTAGGTCAGGGAAACAGCTGCCCCTTTGAGAAATCCATCTTTTTTTCATATCCGAGATGAAAATGAAGAGCTAAAGTCTGATTGAGCAAGAAATGAGATTAGTGTCAGAGTAAATAGATTGAATTAATGCAGAGCAGATGATTTGGTGGGATTAGAGCTAACTACCTCTGGAGCTGAGGTACCCGGGGAAAATAGCGTAGCCTGGTACATGATCATGCGCAAAGCTCCTGCCTCTCACATGCTTCTCAGATGACTACAGATTATTGCAAAATATTAAATATAATGGAAATGTTTAGGTCTATGATTCGATGAGATTACAATTCAGGGTGAAGTTATACGGATGTACAATGAATATTAATGGATCTTGATGATTCTATATATTACATATTTCTTTGCACTTTTCAAGTTCAATGCACACGTTGGCTCATGCATGTATGATAAAAACTTTCACTTAACCTGGTAATGCATTTGTTCAATATATATATATATTGCTGATTGGAGCTGATTTTGGGAGTAGGTGATTGTGTATACAGTTAGGAAAGATGGATTTATTTACCCTAGGACTCAGCGGAAGCCTCATTTCCCAAAGACTAGGCAAGTAATTCAACATCACATCTTTTAAAGCCACATAAGAAATAAATGAAGTGCTGGATGGATAGCTGGACTGTGATGAGACAAAATTAGATGCCATTCATTCATTCATTTTCAGTAACTGCTCAGTCCTGTGGGTTCAGAGCCAGTAGCAGGAACACCGCGTACAATTCTAACTCAGCAATCCCTCTCCACATTTATAGCACAGGTACAGCACCATTGTTGCACCATCAACCAACTAATCACTGATCTGACACTCCCACAATGCCTCTGATTAAGCAAGAAAGTAGCTATTAACTATAAGTCAATTAAAGTTAAGGATATATCTTACTAAGTGCTTATTACGTGATAGCTCTTTAATTTTACCAGAGATATTTTCATATTTCAAAGCAGGGACATTATTCTTTCAGGAAATCTAGCTGATGAAGTAACATTATTCCCCTAAGACTACCGTTTACATTGATAAGATTACACAATATAACAGTGTGTAAAAGGTGTTTATATTGTTCTGAGTAGATGACACATATATAAGCAGAAAAAAAACAATGTGCTGTAAATTGAATGATAGATATGATAGATATATACAGGATGCACATTGCCCCAGAAACTCTCCTTAGTTGAAATACAGAAACTTCCCATGAGCTGTTGAACTTTTGGCTGGTGGAAAAGTCCTGTCATGTAGGGGAAGTGTACGTCAGAGGAGCAGGTGCTCAGGCCTGCACTGTGTCGTCTCTCTGCTTTGATTTCTGTTCGGAGCACATAAGCATTTCTTCTTCTTACGTGACAAAACATGATGGCGCTTTTTGCTTCTGTTTATTTGGACTGGCCTCCTGGCAACATTGATCACTGTGATTCCCCTGTACAGGTTTCTCTCTCTCTCTCTCTCTCTTTCACACACACTGCTCTTTCTCTGGAGATCAGATCATAACATTAACCTACTCAGCTTGTTGAACCTGCCACACTTCATGGAAGAAAGCTACAATGGGGATAGCCTGACAGGGAGAGAGAGAGAGAGAGAGAGAGAGAGAAGGTAGAAAGACACTGTGGTAGTGAAGGACAGAGTGACACAGAGTAACACACGGATTTGTCCTTGTCGTACCGGTGAAGTCCTGATGTGAGGTGATGAGGCAGATTCATTTCTCCTTTCCGAGCAGAAATGTTTCCTCATGGGACAGCCTGTCTCTCCTAAGATGTACAGTGGCTGGTTTTAGGTTTCAAGAATAATGACGAACGTAAGCTGTTACCACACTCACATAATCCACTCCGGGCATTCACACTGCAATTTACAAAAAGTGTTTTACTCTTTACTCTTACAGAAAGTGTGTCATCTGTGCTCCGTTCATTCCGGTGTGTATTGCTGTAATAAACTGCCTTTTAATCCAACAAATACACAAGTTGCTAAGCCTGTCTCACTGAACAGATCACTCTGTAGAGTAAAAGTATAAGTCAGGGGTTTCTCATGTCTGGCATTGAGAGATAATGCAGTTTTAGGCTTCTCTGGTTCCTCGAAAACCCGAGTTTATAAAGCACTTAGTAATCAATTGATTTGTGTGTGGTTTAATTAATAATCACCAAAGGAAGGTCACAAAGGCTTCAATAAAAATCTTCTAATAAATATTTACTAGGTCTTTTAGGACCTCTAATAATTCAGGAGATAAGACATGAACGTAAATCCAGTTCTGAATGTCCAGAGTGTATAGCTGCTATGTTTTGTAATATGACCCACTCTGGGGTGGACACCACTAATCTGCACTAATCTATGTTTATGTAAGACTATTTTTGTCCGTAAGACTCAGATACCAGCTCAGTTTAGCACAAACATTGTGGCTTTGCTAAGTTTATTTTAAGTAGAGACAGCCAGCAGGTTACCTACGGGCACAAGCACAGAACGATTACAGGCCTGTTGATGGTGTTTTTGTTTTAAGGGTGGGGTTTTGGTGGAGCCACTGAAGTCAAGGTTCAATGTCGAAGGTTGATAACAGCTAGCTTTAGCTAACTTCAGCACAAATTGCTGACTACACTCTTAAGCAAACAAAGCAGAAAAATGCATTTATTTATATTATTTATTTATTTACTTTTCTTTACAAATGTGAGTGCACATGCAATATTTTCAGCTTTCGTCTGTGCTGAAACATTTTCCGCCTCACTAATTTGGATTTTTCACACAAGAGCAAATGTTTTGCGTTCAGTGAAATGTTATATAATGCACTTGCTTACTCAAATTTAGTGACAAATCATTGTAAATTAATCACAACCTTGACAATGTCTCTTGTGTATGTGTGTGTGTGTGTGTACATGTACATGCTTGCATTTGCACAACCTGTTATTTGCCTTCTTGACATCTCTATAATTGTTTTCATTATTAAATTGTTCAGCGCATTCAATAACAATACATGATTTCATGACACATAAATAATTTTCTTCGAAATTAAAAAAATCGTTTTTTTCTTTGCGAATACATCTGTCTGATGCTGTTCAATTATGGATCTAGATGTTTTTCAAAATATCCTCTCTTGTTTCTTCTAGTGTATTATTTTTGGGTTAAACCTGATCCTTAATCTAGAAGTTGAAAACAAGTACACAAGCAAGAAGGAACTAGTATGTGTAATACAATTAGTTACAAATATAATATCTCCTGAACGGTAAGCATGATATCTGTTTCATGATGTCTTTATAAGCACTCTGTAGTGTTTAAACAGCACTTGTGAGGCTTTGACACAGTGAAATTATGTATAGTGTCCTGTACTGGGACTCT